>NC_060214.1:61232500-61512500 GCF_021130785.1 Homalodisca vitripennis | reverse complement strand
CGATTTGGGCGGATTATATAAATAATTAAAGACAAAATATTATGTTATAATAAAACTGATAATACACGTATATGTTTAGCACGATAGATAAAATTTAAAAGTCACGCTTTAAAGTGAACTTTAGAATCATGGTACTAAGTGCCGCGTATGTAATGTTTTACAGCAAAGTTGTCTTATGTGATTGTGACACAGTAAGTTTAAACTATCTGTTAGATTCTTTACGCTAAGGTTAACTATGTGTAATATGTATTTAACAAGGACTCTTTGACGTTACATTGAACCCGGCATGAATAGTCTACATTAACAGGTTGATAAAGATTACATCAGATCAGACAGTCTAGACAATTAGACGCTAGACAAAATCATATTAAAGACAATTGTTGGCTACTAGAGGGAAAGATATACAACAGAGAGGGTTTGAAGTATCATATATTATACGACCTTCAAATGCACCGTAGATGTCTTCACTTCCCACACGCCGCAGCACTAACGCTTCCCATCGCAAGGGTTGTCTCAGCGTCTTCTCGATGTCTGGGCATTTAGGATTAGAGACAACGAAGATATGACAACATAGGGTTACTTGTTTACGCAGAGTAAGGATAACGCTAAGGGTTTGAGTATCCACATAAGAACATTTACAATTATTGAAAACACTCACATTAATAGAGGGTTTGGGAAATGAAGGTTTAAGCAGACGAAAACCCGCGGGGTGAGAGAGACGATACTATAGTGAGAATATAGGGATTGACCTAAAGTATAGCTCTATCAACAATGAACTGTATGTGTGGCTAAAGGAAAGAGAAGCTATGCTACTAACCTTAGTTTATAGGAGTATCGGCTGATGCAGTCACAACATAGCGTGTCTGACCAATCAGAGACCAGAGAATCGACAACTGTTCCCCACAATTAGCTGTCTGCTTACAAGTACATGTAGCATCACATTATAAATATATTTATAAAACTACATATGTAAAAATGCTATCTTGTAGAAAAAGTCTCCTTTTTCTTTTAACAATATAATGTTATAAAAATTACACTAGTTTTTATGTCAAGAGCTTGTTTTTCAGGTAAACTTGCATGTTTACTACTTCTAAGGAGAACAAGTTGTCAGGTGCCATTGTCAATTCAAGGGATCTATAACAAAAGGAGATCAATGATGTTCTCACTCTAATACATCTCGGTTGTTCATCTGAAACATACAAAAGGTCTTCTCCCCTCTTACCCATTAATCACATATCACTATGGAACTATTTTTATAAGGTTTTATTTTTTTTAGTAATCCATTTTCATTTACAATTGTTCCAAGATGTAAATTGGCACTTACCTCAATATTTTACAAAGTTGTAGTAAGTTACGGCATGTTTCACGTAACAGGCTTCGCCGGGTTTTCATAGCTAATCTCAAGCCTATAGCTACTTTCTTCCTATAGAAAAGTTTTTACATAAAAATACTGCATCCCTCCAGCGGACAAAAGTGAAAATTTTCCATCCTATTGAGCAGTAAGCTTCAATGACGCAAAGCCACATAAATCCCATGGATGGACTAAAAACTCATTCTTGTCTATGTAACAATTTAGTGAAATACAGTGTTTAAATACTACAGATTAAACCTTTCTTAAGATATCGAAAACAGTGAGGCTGTTAGTGTCACATGTTAAAATCTCATGTAGTCGTACTTTATTTGTTTAAAAACTTATTTATTTTGCGATTTCTATCACAAATGAAAAATGTACTCACTAACACTCCGCGAAATCCCATGGAGGGACGTATACTATCATCGACCACATTGTAGCCTATATAAAAGTGAAATCAGTTTTTTAAACATTTTTAGATATCAACAAGTTTTTAGATATCGTTCATCGCATATAGTTTGCTCTACAGAAAGCGTGTGGAGAAATAGATAACTGTCAGATAGAGACATACTTACACTTCAATTACTCAACGAGCAGCTAATTATTCGAATATCACTATTTTTTGTTATTTCACTTACCTAAATTAGTTACCATTAGATTTGCAATTATAACCTGTACGAAAATAGTCCGTTGGCATTTAAGACAGTGTTGCCATATCACTACTGACCTCCAATTTTTTTCTTTGTGACGTGGCTATGGTCACATAAATGTTACATTATTTACATGTTGTCTGCAAAACAGCAAATTTACTGTACGTACATTTCTTTGAGGTAAAAACTGATAATTTTTATATATCAGATCATGTGTTCAGATAGACCTCTAAATTTCCACACACGTAGAACTGCCAACAGTGTAGGGGGGAGGTGTAGAGGGGACCTCAGACAAACCAGCCACAGTTCACTATTTTCATACGAGCTGCTGTAGTTTTAATTTCAACTCTTGATTATGATAATGAATGAATGAATGAATGAAAAAGTGTTTTTATTTTTGACCAAAATATATAATACAATACATACAATAAAAAAAACACTACATCTACAATGGCTTGAATGCCGTCTGTAGTGGTTAGCAGGAATGATAACTGTACTAATCTAAGAATAACAAAAGTCAAGTTAAATGGCAATAATAATTTAAAATTATAAATCAACACACTGGGACACTTTTCCAAAAACTGAATAAGGCTAACTTAAAATTATTTAATTTCTCAATTTTAAACTAATCACAACTTTTTTCAATAGAACAGCACACACGCACACACACATACACGCATACACATTTTATACACATATAACACCTTAAACTCAGAAAAATTAAAACAAAATTACATTATAAATGGAAAAAAAAAACAAGGTGACGACTGAAATATACAAATGTTGTAATTAAAATATTTTCCCCTTTTTTCCTACCTTAAATTCGACCCTAAAAATTGAATTCCTGGATTAATTGCCATCTATACTTCCACGCGGTGCTCATGAAACCCCCCAAAACCCGCCAATTCCTACCGTTTAAATAATGTATATATTCATTTTTGTTTAATGTTGATTTACCAAAATAGTATTTTCTTATTTCCCTCAAAATTGGACATACTGATACGAAATGAAAGACGGATTCAGCTTCATTTAAATTGCACAAAGAGCAGTTATAATTAAATTCTGGTAACCATGGTTTGTAATTTAAGTCAACCAGTTCCGCCCTGGCTTTGATAGCCCACGATATTGTAGGGATATCATAACGATCAGTAAAAACAACTATTTTACTGATTATGATAATGCTTTAATAATTCAAAATTCACTATTTCTTTCAAGAATATATCACGCTGAAAATTTATATTTTTATAGCCAAATAATGAGAAATATTTGTATTGTGGGAGTCTGTCCAATAGGGTAAAATAAAGTGTTGAGATCGATTGATTTTAACGGTTATTTGAACAAAGGCCATTACAGTATTTTGAAATGAAATTACCGTCCAGAAAGTTCTTTTCAGCTGCTTTTGATATGGCTGTTCGTTAAACATTATGTTTAATTTGGTTCATAGTAAAGGCATTTTAGTGCTAAATTATAGTTCTTTATGCGCAAAACATATATACATAACTGTACAAAATGTTCTCAATGAGTTAGGTGTTGTGTTTTAATAACATGAACAGTAGCACTAAAACAATTTACTTTATCTAGATACTACACAGATAAAAATAATAAACTGTAACCTATGTTCTGATCTTCACAGGGAAATAACTTCAAATTCATTCACAATGAAACATCATCTCTGCATTCAGCATGACTCTAGATTTTACATAGCTTTGAGTATTTTATTACAAAGGATTTATTTTATTAATCGTACTTTAATTAGTCACTTATGCAGTGCACCATCCTCTTCTCCAATAACTTGTATTATCGTTTCTCTAATGTTTCAAAAACCTTTTTGTAAGGTAAGGTTCGTATAAAACTAAATGCTTAAAACTTGTTTACTACTACCTTAGTACTATCAATGCCACTGATGCACAGAATGTTGAAGGTTATTAAAAGAGAATGGATTTGGGAAATGATAAGGTCTATAATTTATAAAATGTACATTAAACCACTCCTGCTGATTCATAAACTAGTTTCCAGTATGCATACTTGCTTTTGTGGAGATAATAAATTAAATACTATTATAAGAAAATTAAATAAAACTTAACTTTAACTGATATTCTCTACTTTTTAATAATAGTAAGTTTCAACTGTTTTCTTTTAAAGCACGTCTAGTTTAAAAATCAATAAGGGTATAGTAATAAAATATTAATTTGATAAATATGATAATATTATAGTTATAGTTAATGAAAGCATAAAATAAAACATCTTTAAGATATTATTTTCACTGAAATTGGTTTAATTTTTCATTAATATATATATATATATATATATATATATATATATATTTCAACAACTTTCTCTCGAAAGAAATACTAGTCCTTTCGTCTCACTTGCTCAAACTAGGTCCCATGTGTAAACTATTCCCTTATCCCAAGTTAACTTTATATTATTGCTATGCGTTGGTCTCTCTAACTCCAGTTTTATATGTAGTTAATACTGGTTTTTGGCAGTAGTTCTTGGCAATCAACCAACTTTTACTTTCGATATTATTCTCTTTACCCCTCTCTACTACTAATATAAATATAGTAATCAAAGACAAATCATTTTGGCTAAGTATTTCGTGATTTTCATTTTTTTTCCGAAAAGAAGTCTTATACGTTTTAGTTTACTTTTTTAAATTTCATCATTGATAGATGAAAGTTATATAAACTGATAAAAATTAAATCAAGAACTTATAGCGCTAGAAACCCCAACCTATTTTGCATCCGTAGCAGTTTAAAAGTTCATCCAAACAACTGAAACATCGATAATAAAAACTAATAAGAAAAAAGTAACTATGCAAAATTTATGTCATAATATACGCCATTTAATTTAATTTAAAATATCTCTATAAAACAATTAATATATAAATATAACAGTGAATTCCTAATACGCTTGTTTGAAACTTATTGTATATTCAGCACTACTTCTCTTAAGAGTTAGGCGTACATACTGATAAGATAATATTTTGTAGTAATTTTGATAACAGTCTGCGTAAGAAAAGTATTAAATTAAATTTTTATTAACTTTACCAAATTATTTCCTACAAATTCCGTATTATTTATGTAATCTGTTAAATCTATTTTCCTTTATAATAATTTTGATCGAGACAATAACAACTTATCATTAATATTTATATATTACTTTGGAATTACACAACTACTTTTAAGATATACATGCTTTAATATGTTTCGTTACCAAGATGTGTTTTTATACGACTTGTCAATTTGTGAACAAAGAATGACATTTGGAAAGAATGGTTGGTATTTATGAAAGTGTGACCGTAAATTAGCTATGGAAGATTACTTGTCAACCTTCGGTTGACCCCCTACCCCAGTACCTTGACCATGTTGGTGCGTTTAAGGATACAGAAATTATAGTAACTTAGTAGTAGTGCCAAGGTATTCTACAGTTTTGGCCCTGCTGGATCCTTTCAAGTGGACGAGAAATGAAATAAAGCTAAGCTTACATATCAGATACGCATATCAAACACATGCCAACACCACCTTAATCTCTATATCTGGCACAAGACCATAGCTCGCGTAGCTGTAAAACAGACCCAATATCAGGAACATAAACCTAATATAAAAATCTCAAAAAATTTATCCAGGACACGTTTGCACTGCCCTATGGGCCCATTTCCCCTGTTGGCAATCTTGTCCATATGCCCCACGATGAGGTTGAACCCATCGATAGCAAAATAGTGAAAGAGACACTAGCATTTCTCGGATTCACTTTTCACTAACTATATTGCACCGATATTCCACCAGGTGTAGAGCAACGTCGATTAATTACGATATAATGGTGTCAAGGTTATCGTATTCGCCGTTGTCCTAGAGAGTTGTGATAGCCACCATCACCACGAAACAAATCCAGTTCATTTACAAATATGGCCGTCGATGACGTCATATAGGTCTAACTGAATCAAAAATTGCTTGAAATTTAATATTAGCAATAACTCCAGCAATGTCCGAAAATACTCTCAGAGACACTTTTGTAGCTGGTAACGCTTTATGTCATACAGACTAGCACACCTCATAAGGGTCTTGATGCGTGTCCCTTTGCATGCAGATGTTGTATTCATCATCATCACACCTGGTGTATAAGTTCAACATCACACACACAACCTTGCAACCCGTATATCCAGTCTTGTGATGAATGAAGGCAAACATATTTGCCTAACGGGTTAAAACCTATAAAAAAATAAATAGAACACTCCTAGTTTTTCTTAAGAAAGGGTTTGTTTTTAGTTTCACCTACGAATTGAAACTCAATACCCGCACTAGCAATATCGCACTTTTTAAAGTGGTAACGAAATGTCTAAGGGGTAATATTAGATAAGGTAATTTTCAATTAATTAAATTATCAATTGGTATGCGAATATTACTTACACATTTACTGAACTGATTCGTTACGTATACACCCTCAAGCAATAAATGGTAATGGTTCAATGTCATGTGTTAAGCATTGTATAAAAAAGCGAAATAAATTATACATTATCCACAGTTATGCTTCATATAACAAAATTTGTGTGCGAACGTCACTGTCATAAGATACAGCTATGTCACTGATTAAATTTGTTTGAAAATAATATTGTGCACTATAATGGACAAGAATAATTAGGGTAGATCTAATCTTAGCTTTTATTTTATTTATTTTTTTTTTTTTTTTTTTTTTGTAGAATCTACGCCGGTGTATTTCAACGAGTCTTTCATTCTATTTTTGACGATAAAATTGCTTTATGGTATAAGTAAAAAATGTATACTACTTGAAATCAACATTTTCTAAAAGAAAAATAAATATTTAAATGACAGATTATGTATCATTAATAGATTTTAAGTAACGTTGTATTGAGTATGTATTTAATCCAAATACGTGTTATCTGGAAATCCGGAAATGATTTAAATCAGTGTTTGAATTAAAGTAGTGTTACAAAGAGTATAGGATAGACTTAATAGATGAAGCTTTGACAATCCACGAATCACACTGAGTCTAAAATTGTTAGGGTTGTGTAATACATGTACCCTGGTGTAAGGAAATACTAGAAGATCTCTGAAAAGTAACGTAACATAATACAAAGTTCCAGTAATTCTTCCTGAGAGGTAAAAGGTTTACAGATAATACTGGGGTTCAATTAAAATGAAGACGTTTTGTTGTACAAAAACTAAAAAATACGATATATATTGTAAAAACTATGAATGGAGCATGAAAGCTTAGTTCCTTTTCTATCTTTGAAACTTGGCTCTTTTTAATATTTAAATTTAAATACATTTATTCCAATTAATAAAAATTCAAAATAACTTGATATAAATGATACTATTTCAGAGTCTTTGTTAAGTTAAACTTTATTTATGATACCAGATTTCATTTTGATACCAAGGACAAACCTCAGCCATCTGTTTACTTAACGAGATCATGATTCTTTCTCCGTGAGTAGGGAAGAAGAATAACGGAAGAGTTACGTCCTGATAAGAAGTTTATATAAACCTTTGAGTACATCTATTTAAACTTTAATATGAAAACTGCGAGTAAAATAGTTACTTGTTTGCGTAAACTGCGTGCATCTGAGCACTGAAAGTGAATAGAATCTCAAATGCAAATATTTTCTCATCCAGCCTTTTTAATAGTTTAATTACGAAAACACCAGATATTCTTCCTTTAGATATTTGTGCCTAGGCTTACTCGGCGTTTGAGTGGTTTAGATTCTTTAAGGCTCTCTTTCTCTTGCCTGTGAGAAAATCTTCCTTGAATATCCCCATCTTCTGCCATTGAACATCAAAAAGTCTAAATCCCCTAGCTACATCACCATCTAAACTGTGGGAACACCTATTAATTCCATAAATTCGGCAATATAATCTCAATGGGAGAGAAAATAAATCTCGTCCTCTGAAATAGGTGTAGTCTTCTTCAGTCTGAAAGAGGAATGCTCTTTGAAACTCCCACTTTGGTTTATAATATCACCTATTACCTATATATAATAGGTTATATTATCGTTAATATTACCTATTATTACCTGTTTTTCATGTGGAACCTCTAAACTAGAAGATACACATTTTCTCAAAATACACTTAAAATCCTACAAACCCGTTTTTTTGTGTTCCTGTAGTCTTGCACAAGTTCTGGTTGTCTTAGTGACAATATTTTAACAATACTTCTCTTTTGCAAAAGTTGCTTGATTTCCCTCGTTTTTAATTATTTTTTTTGGGTCACTATGGGTCTAATTAAATATAGCCTCCTTCAAAATTGTCTACTTAACATCAATTTAGCCAGTGGCTCTTTTTTTGTAGTATGAATACAATGTCTGGAGCAAGTCAGGACCCTGATGATGCTCATATCTACACTGCACCTCTGACACAAAACAGTCGAGTGTTTACTTGAATTAGATGAAGCTCACAAACGATCCTTTTATAATTTTTAACATTGGATTGGTGTTGGCGGATAGCGAATAAATTCTGAAAAAATTTCTGAATTGTTTCCACTGATTTCTCACTTTATTCACCTGCTCGATATATCTTAATCGTCCTTTCCTATATTAAATATTATCCTGGTTAAGTAAAGCATCTTGAACATTTTTATATCTAACACCATGGCCCATTTTATCGTGCAAAAGCCAGTAATCTACATAATCAATAGAAACATCTGCAAAGCTACACGATTTATGAAGACGCCAACATAAAATTATCTAAATCGTTACTCTCTTGTTGCTTCCGTTCATGGAATAAAAAAGTTATCAAACAACACACTGATTCAAGGATTGCTATAGTTCGCTATAGGTTGAATCAGTTGATTCAAAACAGTCCTCATCAGATAACGATGGTGTAGCAATTGTATAAACGGGTTCTGGCCCCACCATACATGTATACCACAGCAGTGACATGACTAATACCGTGTAATGCGGTATATGAGAATAGTTTTATTTCATTACATTCTGATATACGTGGTTTAGTAGTATATTGCGTAATCGTAATATTTACAGTTATTAAGAGAACAGTTTTATTACTTGTTGTTTAAAACTTACTTTAGAGCAAGTTTCAGAATGCTTGTACACTTTCCAGGTGTTAACGCAAGAGCTTTGTAAACAAAGTTTTTATTATAAAACTATGACCATATATTTTTTAAATAAACTTCCTGAAACTTTGAGGTTATTTCATTATTTAGTGTAACCTTGGTTCGTTAAACTTTGACCTTTAACAATATAATTGTTTTATGGAGATATGTTTGTTAATATTTTGTAGCCTTTTAACAGTTAGTAAATGAAACTAAAGTGTTATGATTATTACTTATAGAAAACTTGAGAAATAGAACTAAACTATTACTATATATCTCAGCTTTTTGATATCATATATTTATTTAATTCAATGCAACCGCATCACATTTATTTACACAGGAGTTCATATCGTATAGGTTTTAGAATAATCCACGGCAAGATCGTGACAGTGACACTGATGTACGGTATTTATGTATGAGGTTGGAGAATGAAGGGCTCGACTTACGTGTCATATACATTCCAAATTTTATTCTCTACAATTTTTCACTAATTTAGTTTAAAATTCTGTAAAATTTAACAAAAAGGTTGTAAATACAAGGTTAGTTAAAATGTATTAATAATTAGAAATTTCAATTCTATCCAACTCTATAATAGATAACTCTACAGCTGTTAATGGTATACTAGCAATAGTACTTACTATATAATAGTATATTTATACTATTATAACACGAAATTAATATATAGTTTTATATATATATATATATATATATATATATATATATATATATATATAGTCTTCCGATCATATGTTAGTTTGCTTATTTAAAACGCATATGTGACAGATACGGTCAAGTGCAAAATAATTGAATCGGAAAAAGTAAGCGCTATGTGGTGTAATGGTAGCACATTCACCCGGCAAGTGAGAGATCCGGGTTCGACTTCCGACGGAGCAAGTACTTTTCGCGATTCAATGTTTATTGAAATTAAATAAGGCTATTGCCATTCATACAATTTAATGTATATATATATATATATTATATTTTATTATATATTATATATTATTATATATATTTTCATTTTCTGTGTTGATGTTTTATGTTTATTTTATTTGTTCTTATAGTCCTATTTATAATTTGTACTTAATTAACAATTTGTACTTAAATGTGTAATTGAATAAAATAAAACATATCAAAATTGTAAAGTCACTTATCCTGTCTGTTTTCTATTATTGCTATCCTGCATACGGAAATAGTATCTCCAAGGGGGACTGCGGTAGGATCCAAAAAATGCAAAACACAGCCATTAGGTTTGTGTTTTGTTTGAAAAAATATGACCATGTGACAGCTTACCGCGAGGCTGCCAAACTTGCCCCAATGGCGACCGTATGCAGGATAATGACGTGCTGTATGGTGCACAAGGCCCTTATACTTGGAGTGCCTGGGTACCTTACTGACCGGCTCCAGTGTCGAGACGAGGTTTCCCTGCGCAGCACTCGCCATGGTGGAGTGCTTCACTTTCCCAAAATTAAGTTAGAATTGGGAAGAACAGGTTTTTCTTATTTTGGGCCAAAGATCTACAATGACCTCCCTGAAACCCATTAAAAAGTTATCATGCCCTAGTTTCAAGAAAAGTTTAAAAAAATCTTTAGTATAGGCATTGATGTTGTATATTTATTTGTTATCTTACTTCTTGTATTTACTCTTAGGCCTAGATAAGTTTATGTCATTTTTTATATTTATTTTAGTTTTTAGACGACAGTAATTCTGAAAAGCAGTATTGTACTGAGAAGCGCTGGATTAATAAAGGCATTTTTATTTATTATTTATTTAAAGGATAATTTATATCTACAACTACCCAAAGACCATCCGGATGTTTAGTTTGTAAGACCCTCTGATGACCTATTTCTAAATAATACATTTTAAGTGTATGGGGATTCTGAAATTCGTTAATACATATTAAAGAAAAACATTAATCGAATTTTTGATATGCTCCAATGCATGGGCCGAAATAGGATTGGATTTAATTTTAAGGTTTGTATCGCTGCGATTTTGGTCATTCTAGTGTGCAATGGAGTTATGGTCTGACCAATGTAGTCTTTCGGACAGTCTTTGCATGACATTGATAAATATATACATATATATATATATATATATATATATATATATATATATATATATATATATATATATATATGACGAAACTGTATTAGGCTGCCTTGGAGAAACAAGTGAGCTAACTCAGGATAACTCCACTATAATCTATGACAGGGGTGACAGAGGAAACCGGACCCGAGTGAAAACCCACGAGGCTTAAACCAGGATTGGGGGAGTAGCGTTCGAAATTTACCACGAATTAGACTACCACCTATAATTACTTTGAACTTAATTGGACCATGCAGTATGTGGTATGTCGCAAAACAATGACTTTCATTATCAAAATTTAAATCTAATAAAAACACAGTTTATCCTGGAGTGCTTAATAAATGTTATGTTGTCTAAGATGGTGTGATGTACATTGAACTGTGATGTACTTGAGTAGTTTCAGGAGCACTAATTAGTTCCCTTGTACTGTTCGCTGTATTGTTACGTTAAATACTTTATTATAATATTGGTTAGCTGATTATCATGCGGTTATAGAGTAAATATTTAATTGTTGTCTACTGTTTGCTGAATTAGTTTATTAAATTAGTGATGCGATGCTAACGCATAAGTGATGATGCTTTGGAATTGTTCATGTTTTTTTTTTTCCTTTTTTTCTGCGTAACGGGGTGTGTTTTGATATTGTAACTTGGGTGTATTCTATGTTTAAGCCATACATATGCAGATAGGTAGTTGGATAAGAAACCTTGTAAGGAGGGAGACCGTTGTAATAGTGAGTAAGAGAAAGAGAAAGTTATGTACAAATTGTTGTAAAGAGAGGAAGCCTAAGCCGCAAGCAAGCGTCCAAACTTTAAATTTCGTGGTAAAATTCTGTCCTTATTATGAACTGTAATGCTGAAGCCTTTCTGAATTTTTACCCTTATCAGTTTCATGCACCTACCTGTGGCATAAAAAAAAAAAAAAAAAAAAATGTATACGGAGTGGCGGTTATACGTTTGGCTGGGATGGAGGCACACCGAGAGCTCCTCGGTACTCTACGAGTACCCCATGCTGAGGGCAGCATGATCTAAGGGTGGGGGGAGTGTGACACCTCGGTGTTAACGCCCCAAAGCTTCAACAAATAAATTAATTTTAACTAATATTAAACTGAGAATTCTGCGAAAATTTTACATAACATTAATTTAGTGACTACTTCTAATCACTATTTAGAATGGAAGTCAAGACCTCCACAAGGTGTAATAATGCCACCGTACACATTAAGTGCCATCCGGAATAATATAGCGAAATATAGGCGCTGAGCCGACTTCAGAGGAAGGGGACAGGGAATTTTCCACAGCCTGCAGGTGCATTAAACTAAAGCTAACGACCTGGTGTTGCCGCAGACACGTGTATGGAATCCGCTGACATCAGCGAAGAGCTGTGTTCAACGCAGGCCTCGAGCCGTCCAAAGTACCATGTAGTTTTGTTAATTACTGGGTGAATCGTTGGCGGCAGCACCTGATGGACAACCACCAGGGAAGAACTGGAGCTCTGATTGGTCGGGGGCCAAGAGAGAAGGGAAGGGGCATCACTGGAGGCGATCTTAGAGCAGGGAGTCGTAAAATTGGTTCGGGATGCGCGCGGTAGATCATAATTCGGCTCCTCTCTCTACAATTCTCTAATTCTATTGTTCTAGAGCCAAATTCTAAATTTTCAATCATGTGTTAATTTTTAATTCAATTAGTTTTAATCTTTTGTTATCTTAATCTAAATCTCTAATCACAAACGTTCAAAATTAAACAAGTAAGATTTTATTCCGACTTCGCTGTTTTATTTCTGAAGTTCGACCTTTCCTCGCCGCGAACTCAAGAACGAAGATCCCTTCTTTTGTCTCCCACTGGGCAAACTACAGGTCGGCGGCAGATCACATCTGGTGTCAGGTGTGGGGTTGGTACAGACTGCAAGAACGTCACCAACATGCGAGGTAAGTGATTAAATTAATAAACGCAGCATTAGTCTCTAAACTTTTAAACTTTTTTAAACTTCATTTCACTTTAATAGACTGCAACGTAATTTTACAAACATTTCTTTGTATCCCGTACAGTAAAGATTTAATTTTCAATTTATTAGAGAGTTTTGGAATAATTAGAATAATTGTAATAGAAATTACTGGCGGCCATTAACCACGTTAGAAGTTCTGACCCCCCCCCCCTCTCCGCATTGTTAGAGTAAAGTGCGCGTCATAATGGCGTGATTTGTGAATGAACATTACGGAATAGGTAGTGTAAAAATTATTTTACTATAAGAGTTTTGTTAGAGAGAGAGAGGAAAAATTATAACGGTATATTAACTTATAATTATTGCTGGAGACCGGGGGAGTATTAATTTGTGAGTTACATTATTTTAATTTCAACTGTAATAGCTAATAACAGAATTAGACTACGCATCGAGATGGCCGTGGTTGTTGAGCGAAAGTGACGCTCGAGGTGGCTGTGTAACTGCGCATGAGATACGTTTCATTGTTGACTCTGTAAAAATACGGTCAGCGACGGCACTACTTATAGATAGAAGGGGGCTACCGATCTTAAGCTATACATTGTAGTTTGATGGTGACCAATAGCGAAACAGTTGTTTGAAAATATGAAATCATTAAGGAATAAGCGTTTATAGAATATATTAATACAATAACCTAATCATTAGAAACTTCTTTAAAATTAACCTAGTCTTATTTGCATGTGGAATTGACGACATAACTAAATTAAGTAGGAGGCCTATGAGTGAGTTGGATAACGCCTGGGCGTTAGTGGAAGTAAGCCATTGATTGGAATCAATTGAAAAAAAAATAATAACTATAGATTGATCTTATATTGTGAAAACTTTAAAAGATTAAATTGATTTGAAATTAATGTAATTTAATATTGCAAGTAAATATTGAAAAAAAAGAAATAGTAAGTAACTAAAAGGTCAGTTTCACCGGCTTACTTCTGCTATCAGGTCAAAGGGCCCAATTAACTCCGATCTCCTTAGGAATTAAGTACCATAATTAATTAATTGTATCTGGTTTGACTTGTAAACTTTCGTAAGAAGATAAATCCTAGTATAACGACGAAAATTGATTGGACTTAGAATAATTCAACGTAGACGCACCTAGTATGCGGGGAAGAATAGTGCAATTCCAATTTTCGGAAATAATCGTGTTTTGGGCTAAGGACTTAGCCGAATTTTCAGAAAAGTGGGAATTTCCTTAAATCTTTAACAGACGACTTGTGATCTTTTGAGATTTAAATATGTGGATTTAATTAGACTTTTGCCGCGATGGGACTTTGGGAATTCGCGCTGGGAATCTTAACAGCATCCTAGTAAACTTTTAATTGGACATTAAAATTTTTTTTATTTTTAATTATTTTCTCTTAAAACCCGACAACGTACGGACTTTGTTGTGTGAGCCCCCGACGGACGCAGTAATAATTAATTGGGATTTATAAATTCATCTTCTTTATTTTTTTTATTGATGGGGACTTAGGGAATATACCTCGTTTTGTAATTTGAAGGAAATAATTACATTGATTAGCCTGTTTGGTAGATGTTTTGTTCTTTTTCGCTTCGGAATCTAGTATCGGCCATCAACATGAATCCCTCCTTTTTTATAAAAGAAGAAAATCAATACGAATTGAAAATCCGCGGTCAACTTACTACCGGTAGTGCAGAGGACTTACGGAAACGGTTGACTAAATGTGTCAAAGCCAACATGCCCGTTGACCCGGCTGTTTTGGCATCTCTGGACGTGGAAGAGGAGTTAGAGGCCTGCGAGGCCAAGCTGAATCGATTATCCACCTCCATCGACGAGTACGAGGGAGACTATACTGATACGGAAGGCCAGCGGCTTCAGGCCCGTTTATGGCATAACTACCTCAGGATTCAACGTATCCCAGTAGCAACCGAGGCGGATGAGGAACGCCAGCGAAACTTATTAAACGAGACGAAACGCTTTTGTGATGCCGCTACCGAGCAAAAGGGGCGCGGTGGAAGATAGGAGTGAGAATGATGGGAAATTGATGGATAGTGAGCCGGCAGTTGACCAAATGCACCCGCCTCGTGTAACCGCGCCCGTGGCGGCGAGTCGAGCCAATGTGGAAAACTCAGCACCAAGCCCGGCTGACCAACACGCACCGCTGGTCAGTTCAAGCGCTATACCACCGACGCCACACGACTCGTATCAACGCACCCGAGCCGTGCCTGTCTATAAATGGGGGTTGATGTTTGACGGAAGGTCACAAAGCGTGGGGGCATTCCTACAACGCGATTGAAGAACTCCGAAGAGCTAGGGTCGTGACTCCTACCGAACTTTTTGAGTCCGCTGTGGATTTGTTCTCAGGATCAGCCCTAGTGTTGGTATCGATCCACAATAGGCCGGATTAAATACCTGGGAAGAGTTGTGTCAGGACTTAGAAGTAGTCTTCCAGCCGCCCAACCATGACATCCGGTTGCAGCGGGAGATTTTTAATCGCATGCAAGGGGAGACCGAGTCAATCGATCTCTTCATTGCGGCGATGGAAGGGTTGTACGGGCGACTGGCCACCAATGTGCCCGAAGAAGAAACCAGGCTGCGGCAAATGTATCACAATCTAAATTTCCAACTACAAGATAGGTTAGCCTTGTTTGATGTTACATCAATCGAGCAGCTACGGAAACTAGGTCGAAAGGCAGAGGCGGGACGTTACCGGTCAGTAGAACAGCGCAATGTGCACAGGGACCACGACGTGATGGAGCCGGACCTAGCTTACACACCTGTAAGGCGTTAGGCCAACGAGCGACGCTGCACACCCTCAATCAGATAGAAAAATATTCCAAACAACTCGGGAGGCTGACGTAACTTGTTACAACTATCACGAAAAAGGGCATATATCGAGAGAATGTAAAAATAGGAAAAGGCCGCCCCTTGATAGGCTAGCATGCTGGCGCTATAATAAAGTAGGGCCACATACAGCGAGATTGTCATGTTAGGCTGAACGCAAACGGCCCTCGTTCGGGAAACGAGGCCGGGGTAAGTGGGAGCGCCGCCATGACACCCCCGCAAGTAAAGGATGCTGTCAACCGACAGCTTCCGAAGGCGAGATTAGTGATCAGGTACAACGCAAAAAAAAAGTTACCGCCCAAAAGGATATAAGAGTAGTGCCTGTAGTTCGTGAACTTGTTGACGAGTTAGTGGCAATTGGTCGGATTGAAAATGCGGAGGGTAAAAGTTTTAATCGATACAGGAGCGCAGGTGTCCTTATTGAAGCGTGGAGCCTCCTCCGCCGACCTTTTAAAAACAGATGTAGTATTAAGAGGAATCTCTGGGAAGGTACTAAAAAACATATGGTCGCCAGCGAGTAGCCTTGAACCTAAAACCGGGAGGAGTTCAAGTACCAGGAGATTTTGTAGTGGGAAATCTGCCAAAAGGCTATTTAGCGGTACTGGGCTGTGATATGTTAGGTCAAGGGAACGGAGAGATTAGTATAGAACGCGGGCGTGCTCAGGTTATCGGGAAAAGACATTTGGCTGAACCGCATAAGAAAAGGGGAGACCGTGCCGGACCCCAACCGCAGTGCTTCCGGAAGCGAGCAGCCGAAGCCACAGCGTTATGTGTTTTGTTGCAACGAGGTCAAAATCCCACCACGTTGTGAAAAAGTTGTTCGTGTCAAAAATTTGTCGCCTTACCACAAAACTAAACGAGTTGGAAGGCGCAGAAGTGATGATTGAGCCCGGTGAGTTTATAATGCATGGCGTCTACATAGCCCGGACCTTAACAAAAAATAAAACAAAATTGTTGTTGGATCAAGACCGTGAATGTGAGCGCTGAGGAAGTCACGTTGGTGAAAAATTTAAAACTAGGGACCCTTGTTAGTGATATTGATCCTGTGGAGAATGAACATTCTAATCGGCGTAAATTGGTAATTTTAGCCGACAGCCATGGTAGGGGCCTGCAGAGTATTTTATCAGAGAGACTGCCCGGAAACGTTGAAGTAGAAGTTTTTTTTTTGCCTAACGGTAAATTGAAACACGTAACATCAAGATTAGGCAATTTGCTAAACAAATTGACTTCCAATGACTCAGTAGTTGTAATAGGAGGAACAAATGATGTACTATGACACGGATCTTAAGGATGAACTGAGTGACGCGAATGGCCTCCTCAAGGCCATCGTTCAAAATTTAACGAAGCAAAGTAAGGGAAAAATTGATTTCTTGGATTTAAAAGGAAAACTAAACGACGCTGGTATACGAGGCACGGACTGCATTTGAATGAGGAGGGGAAGTTAAATTTAGCACGACTTATTAAGGATAAGGGTTATATTGAACCATAAAGTAGCGGAGGTAAGAGTCGGAAGAGTTGAACGGTGTGTGATGAGGCGGAGTTGGAGGCGTGCATTAGATGCAAAGCTGGCCCATCTCTCATTAGAAGAACGGGCTCAGTTGAAAGCCACCCTCCTAGAGTTCGGCCATGTTTTTAGATTGCAGAGACAACCCAACCCCTTGGTTTTACGTCTGCTGTCAAACATATAATCCGAACTGGGGACGTTGCGCCCATCTATAAGAAAGCCTACCGCGTACCACACCATCACAAGGCCACGCTTCGACAGTCTCATCCAAGACCAGCTGGATAAGGGCATAATTGTCCCTAGCCAGAGCCCATGGGCTTCGCCAGTAGTACTAGTGCCTAAAAAGTCCCCGGACGGTACACCCAAGATGAGATTCTGCGTTGATTTACAGGGGGTTGAACGCCCGTAACTACCCCCGATGTGTACCCTCTCCCTAATATCACGGAGGACCCTAGATTCGTTGGGTGGCTGTACGGTCTTCACCACTTTAGACCTTCGGTCAGGGTACCACCAGATCCAAGTCGACGAAGAGAGTAGGCCCAAGAACGCCTTCAATGTGCCGGGAGGGCACTATGAGTACCAACGCAATGCGTTTGGGTTAAAACACCGCCCCGCTACCTTTCAAAGATTAATGGACTCGGTTTTTAATGGGGTTGAAGGGTGAAAAATGCCTTGTCTATTTGGATGATATAGTTCTATTCTCCAAAGACCTGCCTTCTCACCTGGAAGCCATAAGAGAGGTATTCTCTAAATTGGAGGGGGGGTAAATTTGACGGTTCAATTGAGTAAGTGTAATTTTGCGGTTGACGAAGTAAATTATCTTGGCCACGTTATAACAAAGAGAGGGGTAGGACCGGATCCGGGCAAAGTTAATGCTGTGCGCGATTTTCCTGCGCCGAAGACCGTTACAGACGTCAGGTCATTCTTAGGCCTCTCTGGTTACTATCGCCGTTTTATCGACAGCTATGCTACAATCGGTCGGCCACTTTTTGAATTAAACAAAACAGTGGCCACGAATTTGTATGGACGCCCGAATGCCAGGAGGCCTTTGATCAGCTGAAACAAAAATTGATCTCAGCACCTGTGCTAGTGTACCCGGACTTTAATAAACCTTTTATATTGGCCACGGATGCGAGTATGTTTGCCTTGGGAGCTGTTTCTATCGCAGGAGATAGATGGAGAGGAACACCCTGTAGCCTACTGCTCCAGGACGTTGTTTCCGGCAGAAAAGAATTACTCGACCACTGAGCGTGAGCTGCTTAGCTTGGTCTGGGAGTACCAAGTATTTCAGGTGCTACCTATTGGGCCGCCCTTTTAAAAGTCATTACTGATCATGCTGCTCTAAAGTGCATGCTTTCACTTAAAGACCCTAGCAGTAGACTGATGGAGATGGTCGTTTAAGGTTAGCAGAATTCGATTTTTACCGTAGAACACAAAGCCGGTAAAAAGCACAGCAACGCAGATGGCCTCAGCCGGACGGTACAAGCGATTAGAAAGGATGTGCTCCCCATTGTTGACCTTGGACCGTACTAAGGACGCGACAACGAGAAGGATCCAGTAGTGCAAGGTTTGCGCCAAGGCTAAGAGCTTTCGCATGAGTCCGGAGGAAGATCCTGTGTACCGTCTGAGTTCGGGTGAGCAGAAGATCGTAGTACCGGCATCCCTAGTACCGGAAGTTATTCGGTTGAATTCATGACTTGCCTACCGCCGGACACGCCGGGGGTAGCAAAAGACATTGGAAACGGGTTACGACCAGAAATTTTTGTGGAGAAAGATGGATAAGGACGTACTGGATTACGTTAGGACGTGTCGTAGTTGTAGTCAGCGGACAAACTATGGAAAAAAAGCCAAAGCACCTCTAGGAGAAGTTTTCAACGAACCCCCGAGAACCATTTGAAGTAATCGCAGCCGACATAGTGGGACCGTTGCCCCTTAGTGAGTCTCCGTAACGTGTATATTTTAAGCGTAATGGATCATTTCTCGCGATATTGCGAATTTATTCCGTTACCTGATCAAACGGCCAGAAAGTGTCGCGCGGGCACTCGTACAGCGTGTGATAACCAAGTTTGGCGTACCAAAGATCCTTATTACCGACCAGGGTGCGAACTTTACCTCTGATCTAATCAGTCAGCTCTGTAAGTTCTTACATGTTCGTAAGATACAGACTACAGGATTCCACCCTCAGCCGAACGGCCGTTTAGAAAGAGTGCACTCGACTATTGCGCGTATGTTGAGAGCCATTTTGTTAAAATCGGCATCAGACCGATTGGGATGAGTACCTCCCTTACGTCACGATGGCATACAACTCCCAAGGTCATGAGTCGACAGGGGTTTTCCCCGTTTGAAATGGTTTTTGGTCGGAAGATGGAAATTCCCTTGGAGGCTGACCTGACCATCACTGAAAAGCGATGATCTTTACAATGATCATGTGGAAACCCTGCGAAGTAAGCTCAGAGAAACGTTTTGAAATTGCCGAGAAACGGAAAAGACCGCAGCTCGCAGCCGTTATGAGAAGCAATACAACAAGAAGGCTCGCGAAGGTAAACTACAACGAAGGGCAGATGGTCCTGTTGCACGTGTCTAGTAATAGGTAGGCAATCGGGTTAAAAAGTTGTCGAAATTATGGAACGGACCGTACAAAATAGTTTAAAGTACTGTCCCCGTTGAATGTGGTGTTAAAACTCCGGAAAAAGAGAGGTGGACAGTCCATGTAAACCGGATCAAGCCTGCTTGGGAAGAGCTTCCGTGCCTCCCCAACAGGCTGAGTATCTAAGCGACCCTAGGCCTCGAGATGAGGATGACAGGTTAGGTGACGACGATGACGAGGAGGAAGAAGAGATCAATGGTGATCCACCTCCAGATATTGATGACGTAAAAGTTCAAGCAGGTGCTCCGAGGGACCCAGCAGCGGTCGCCGGACCTTCTGATGAGTTGCAGCGCCCAAAGAGAAACAAGCGTGTACCTGCGCGGTGGGGAGACTTTGTTAGACTCCTGAATCTATTTTTGGTAGATAGGCGGTAGTTTAGTTCGCTACGTAGCCGGGATTAGGCGAGGTGTCAACTTTAACCTTACTGTACTAAAGATATTATTGCCTCTGTTATAGGCCTGATTGGCATGTTATTTACTCTGGGAGTCGCCTGGGGTTTTCACCGAGGTGTCGTCTTCGAAAAGGAGGGAGATGTGCTTCTCACCGACAGCCATTGGACTATAGTGCTGCAGTACAATTAATGGAAGTAGAAGAGTGAGAACCAGAAACTAAGTACATTACTGACCAGGGGTAAAGGGTCTAGTACAATAAGCTTTTCCAAGACCTCTTATCGCTTAATGTGAGCATGCACTCTCCGGTGCGTGAATTGGAAGCAGGATTCAGGTATGAGTACGTAAGTTTGCAGCAGCTGGTAGCAGACTATGTCACCCAAACCAGTGACTTGGTTTCCCTATTACCCAGTACTCGGCAAAGGCGAGGCCTAATTGATGTGGGGGGGGCCAGGTACTAAAATTTTCTGTTTGGAACTGTAACAGATAGCGATTTAGAATTCACCAATAATAGGATTAAATGAAATAGAAAGTTTAAGTGATGACCTTTTCCACGACACTAAAGACCAAAATAACCATTTTTAGGCAACAATGCAATCAGAAATTTCAACCCATTCTAGGGCAATAAACAAAGTTATCTCTACCCTAAAAGAATATCACCACGTAATGCACATAACTATGGCCCGTAATTTATATAGGAGAACTTATGCAGGCTAACCAGATGAGAACGCTTCTGAAATACTTAAAGTTGAGCACCCGCCCTTGCGGGAAGTTAAAGATGCCATAAATTTAGCTGTCCAGAAAATGACCCGGCTTCACCTGGTCATTGAGGATTTAGCGGCCGAAAGAATGACTAGTAACCTGTTGCCTCCCCATCAGTTCTTGAAGGTCCTGACTTCCGTGGAGAGTGTAATACCACCCCCAGAGAAGTTGTTTTTTAGATGTTAAACTAGAGAATTCTCCATAATTTCTACAAAATTGCTACAATCCAGGCATATGTAACGAAATCTCAATTGAGGGTATTGATTAGGCTACCCCTGAAAAACTATAATCAGTTGTTTGAAATTTTCAATGTGGACAGCTTATCCCGTCTACGACCCCTCACTCACAAAGTGGGTGAAATGGGACGTGGCAGATCAAAAACTTGTGATTAGCAAAGACAGACAGACTTATTCACTCTATTCGCCCAGACGTCTTTGCAAGGGGAATGTAAATTTGTAAACTCACGGTGTGCCCGTTGTCAGACGCCTTGTTTAAGCGTCTACAAACGGCCCAATTGTGTGGTAAAATTTATTGATGAAAGAACACGTAACATTGTGTAGTAGGAAGTTGATATCTGGCCTACAGTTTCCCCGTTCTCATTAGAAACACCCACCCGCTGGCTCTACGCCACATCAGAAGAGACAAAGGTTATATTAAATTGTTCTGGGCGCGATTGGCAAACCCGAATGTAAGTGCTATCACCCTGAAAGGTGAGGGTGAATGAATACCGAAGCATGATAGGTGTGATCTGATTGCTGACGGTTACAGGGTGCCTGCCCGATTTATCGGCAGCTCCACATATTCGAGTGACTTTGGGAAAGATTGTTTTCCCGGAAGTAGATGGGATGTACAGTAGCGAAGAACGCAGCTTACTGGTACATGATGTTAATGAAACCCTGAAAGTCCTGCAGGGACTGGATGATCAGCTGGGGCTAACTAATGTGTTAAGGAATACTCCCTATGAAGGGACAATTCAATTACTTAGGACCCACTATCGTAGACGTGTGGTTATCAAGTATGTAACCTTTGGTGGTGCATCTCTTTAGTCGTACTAATTGTTGTCACTGTGTTTGTTAAGAGATGGAGGGTGCGAGTTGCCGATCTGCTCCGTGCCGCCCTGGGGGTTTAAACAGACGAAGCTCGCAGGGGGCCGCCCGGACAGAGTCGCATCTCCCGACCCTCGAAGCGACTGTACGCACTGCGAGCAGACCAGATGCTGAGGATGCTGAGAGGTGGCGCGAGCAGGACGAGACTAACCGAGACCAGAGGGGAGGGGAGCATGTCGACCCACGCACCAAGACTGACATTAAATTGACCGTACGGTAATCGGACGAGAAATGAAGAGTGGGGCCCTGGACACTTGAAGTAAGTGTGAAAACTAGTTAAAAGAATGTAAACTTCAGACTTCAGCGATACGTCGTGTGTGCACCGCGATGGGAAACAGTAAAATCAACCTGTGTGTCGGAACTGAACGAGTGGTTTTAGACTTTCCGTTGTGGGAACATGGCAGAAGAGTGATTGGGGATCCCCTAATACTTAAAAAAAAAAAAATGTTTTCTAAGTTCTTGTATATCGCTAATTGTAATTTATGTATGGTTGTTGATGCAGACTGGTAATGGCAAGGTTTTCTATAATTTTTTGAACAATCTGTTAAAAACAAGTAGCATTAGTAACTTAAGAGGAATCTAGAACGCCGAGCCAGACTGGTAATCCATGGGAAGGTAATGCCGGCACCCCCCAACCCCAAATACCCCTTCCTTTCAACTCCCCAACTGGACTGTGGATGCCCGGAACAGCTCGAATAACTTCTAAATTAAAGTGAAAAAACCAGTAACAACACTATGAAGAGTGTCTTGCTAAGGGATTTTCCGGACCCCATTAGCAAGACAGGAAAGGTGCCCATACCAGGTCTGCAGGAATTGTATTTTATTTACGTTATTTTACTTCTTTATTCGTTGGGAGCGTAACTGTTAGCTAAGGAACTTTCGTGTCGCATGTAAGTTGAAATGGGGTTAGACTTGTTAGAAGCTCTAAGGCACCAGTAGAATGTAAAGGCCAGTAGGAGGAAGGTATCGGTGAGCTTCCCTGCTCCCAGGGGTTAAGCGAGGTGAAAACCATGGGGTGCCCCCAGGTCCACAAATGCCCTTAAATACCAAGTGTGGGGGGCGGAATATTGTAGTTGTAGTTTCTTTTTTCTGTGTTGATGTTCTTTTGTGAGTTTGAGAGGAGTTGAGGAGTGTGGGGACAGTGTCCTCCTGTCGTTGTCTGTTCGGAAGAAGAACGTCAACGTTATGCCTATAAAACTAAATGATGGTTTGTGAACCGCCTTCCAGAGTCCCCCCACGCATTTACAGTGTAAACGGCTATCCAGCCACTAGTTTTAAGTCTTTTCACAGGGCCCTTAAGGAATAGAGTTCAGTAATTGTTGGTTGGTGCCTTAGCAGCTTGATAGAAATTTTGTTGTAAGCCTGTAACGTGATGAATAATCTGAAAATTACTATGAGAATTAACGAATGCCGTCCCAATTATATGTAACAAGTTACAACTTATCGTCAATTTTGTTATTTTAAGATTGCTATTATTACGAATTGTTGTCGTAAGATGTAGGAAAACAGCTTTGGGTATGCTTTATTGTATTGGGTTCCAACAGTGTAACTGTTTTACTTTGAGTATCTTATAGTTTTGTATTCTAATCGACGTACAAGTGAGCTTAACTCAGGATAATACTCCACTATAATCTATGACAGGGGTGACAGAGGAAACCGGCCCTCGAGTGAAAAAACCCACGAGGCTTAACCAGTATTGGGGGAGTAGCGTTCGGAAAAATTTACCACGAATTAGACTACCACCTATAATTACTTTGAACTTAATTGGACCATGCAGTATGTGGTATGTCGCAAAACAATGACTTTCATTTATCAAAATTTAAATCTAATAAAAAACACAGTTATCCTGGAGTGCTTAATAAATGTATGTTGTCTAAGATGGTGTGATGTTACATTGAACTGTGATGTACTTGAGTAGTTTCAGGCAGCACTAATTAGTTCCCTTGTACTGTTCGCTGTATTGTTACGTTAAATACTTTATTATAATATTGGTTAGCTGATTATCATGCGGTTATAGAGTAAATATTTAATTGTTGTCTACTGTTTGCTGAATTAGTTTATAAAATTAGTGATGCAATGCTAATGCTAACGCATAAGTGATGATGCTTTGGAATTGTTCATGTTTTTTTTTCCTTTTTTTGCTGCGTAACGGGGTGTGTTTTGATATTGTAACTTGGGTGTATTCTATGTTTAAGCCATACATATGCAGATAGGTAGTTGGATAAGAAATCTTGTAAGGAGAGAGACCGTTGTAATAGTGAGTAAGAGAAAGAGAAAGTTATGTACAAATTGTTGTAAAGAGAGGAAGCCTAAGCCGCAAGCAAGCGTCCAAACTTTAAATTTCGTGGTAAAATTCTGTCCTTATTATGAACTGTAATGCTGAAGCCTTTCTGAATTTTTTACCCTTATCAGTTTCATGCACCTACCTGTGGCATAAAAAAAAAAAAAAAAAAAAAAAATGTATACGGAGTGGGCGGTTATTACGTTTGGCTGGGATGGAGGCACACCGAGAGCTCCTCGGTACTCTACGAGTACCCCCATGCTGAGGGCAGCATGATCTAAGGGTGGGGGGAGTGTGACACCTCGGTGTTAACGCCCCAAAAGCTTCAAAAAATAAATTAATTTTAACTAATATTAAACTGAGAATTCTGCGAAAATTTACATAACATTAATTTAGTGACTACTTCTAATCACTATTTAGAATGGAAGTCAAGACCTCCACAAGGTGTAATAATGCCACCGTACACATTAAGTGCCATCCGGAATATAATAGCGAATATATAGGCGCTGAGCCGACTTCAGAGGAAGGGGGACAGGGAATTTTCCCACAGCCTGCAGGTGCATTAAACTAAAGCTAACGACCTGGTGTTGCCGCAGACACGTGTATGGAAATCCGCTGGACATCAGCGAAGAGCTGTGTTCAACGCAGGCCTCGAGCCGTCCAAAGTACCATGTAGTTTTGTTAATTACTGGGTGAATCGTTGGCGGCAGCACCTGATGGACAACCACCAGGGAAGAACTGGAGCTCTGATTTGGTCGGGGGCCAAGAGAGAAGGGAAGGGGCATCACTGGAGGCGATCTTAGAGCAGGGAGTCGTAAAAATTGGTTCGGGATGCGGTTAGATCATAATTCGGTCCTCTCTCTACAATTCTCTAATTCTATTGTTCTAGAGCCAAATTCTAAAGTTTCAATCATGTGTTAATTTTTAATTCAATTAGTTTTAATCTTTTGTTATCTTAATCTAAATCTCTAATCACAAACGTTCAAAATTAAACAAGTAAGATTTTATTCCGACTTCGCTGTTTTTTTCTAAAGTTCGACCTTTCCTCGCCGCGAACTCAAGAACGAAGATCCCTTCTTTTGTCTCCCATGGGCAAACTACAGGTCGGCGGCGGGCAGATCACAACACTGGAAAAGCCTTCAATTTACTTAACGATATAACAGTAAAGAAGATTTCTAAGAATGATTTTTACTGTCAATTAAAAAGGTTAGGTTTAGGATTAAAGTCATATAAAATCTTTGCTAAAGTGGCTTGAAACAATTTATAGTAAGTAGCTTCAGGTCAAACAGCACTCGAGACATCCTGGGAAGGGAGAGGCTTCGTAAACATTCAGTCAACCCCCACTGAAAGATAAACAAAGTCATGGGGGGGGGGTGGGGGGGGGGGGGGGTGGGGGGGGGGGGGGGTGGGGGGGGGGGGGGGTGGGGGGGGGGGGGGGTGGGGGGGGGGGGGGGTGGGGGGGGACCTTAAATTATAGAAAAAAATTAGTCGGTAGAAAAACTAATCTAAAGACTAATTTAAAAATAACCGATCAGAATCAACGACTAATTCAAATATAGACTAAGTCTTCACAACCAGTTAACTTGTAGAAAAATTAGTCGGTAGAAAAACTTATCTAAAGACTAATTTAAAATAACCGATCAGAATCAACGATTAATTCAAATATAGACTAAGTCTTCACAACCAGTTAACTTATAGAAAAATTAGTCGGTTAGAAAAATTAGTCTATAGACTAATTTAACTGGATGCAGCAAAAATGACCGACTAATCGGTTAAAATAAAATAACCGAACTAACCAGTTATTTTCATTCGATTATTCCCACCACTAGGAGGGGCCCCTCCATCACCACTCATTCTCTCCGCCGGTTGCGATCACCTCATTATGCCGCTGCATGAGGAGCTCGTGAACCGGAACACTGTGATTGGGGGACCCCCTGTGATTCCCCCTGGCCTGGGCGGACTCGCCACTAAGCTCCTCCCATTTCACCGACTGCGCGCATACCTCTCCGCTTGGGGGCGAGTCCAATATTCGACGTTCGCGGAAAGAATCAGATTCGGACTTGGCGGAAAAAAATCCCAATTCGGAGTTGGCGGACTGTTACGTATTTATTCGGAGTTAACGGACTGCTCCTGCTATAATTCGGCGCTGACGGAATGCTTCAGTTTCGCCCATATCGGACGATTGAGTTTTATCGGCCTTACTGGATTGCAACTGCTTTCGTCCCTATAGGATTCGGTGTTAACGGAATATTACATATTCGGATCTCACGGACAATATCTTATTTCGGAGCTGGCGGACTCTACGAATAAGTATTCGAGGTTATAGGAATGTTTACGTTAGAATTTGGAGCTGACGGAAAGTCCATTTTTCGACCTTGGCGGATTATTTTCGGAGCTGACGGAAAGTTTCGTTTTCGGTCTTGGCGGAAAATTTCACTATTCGGCCCTGGCGGATTCGGTCCTCACGGACCCACCCACTAACAGTTATATAATTAGTATAAACAACTATAGTCTACATGAAGAATTAGTAGAATGAAATCCATTTTAATATTAGAAACATATTTGTTGTTTAAATCTCGTTTTAATTTTAGACATATTAATATAGTGTAATATCAAACGTCATCGTTACACGACAAATTCCCTACTAAAGAATTTATTCTTAAAATATATTCACCACTGAATGGAAGGAAACACAAGTATAATTAATTAAAAACATTACAAAGAATACTATCCCTAAAGCTAAACCTAGAAAGATTGATTACAAAATGTCTAACTTAAAAATTAAGTACTGAATGAAACTTTTTACTAACATACTATTTTTGCTAAAATATAAAGAATATCATAATCAACGAGCCCTCAAATGTAAGAAATTTGAGGGCTCGTTGATTATGATATTTTGACTTTGACTAAACCTAAAAATAGTCAAAGTCCGTCCTGCGTATCAAATATATATATTGGAGCCAGGCTTTTTTGTTTAACACAAATATAAATTAACAGAACTGAAGCATGAATTATTGGCATTAGTCACTTTATGTACCCTTATTGTGACCATATTTATTAAACTGTAGTGAAAAACTACAAAACTACGTGACTAGACAATGGACTACAAAACAGACGGTACATTACTTGGGGCCAATGCCTTTAGTGTGGCTCGTGAAGATACTAAATTTTTAAAGCCAAACCTATTTAGAGTTAAATTAATACTATTCAAAGTTTCATTACTTTATTTCTACTGCTCGGCAAAATAAGACATTACTTCCAAAAAGAAATTTCACTTCTCAGACAAATAACATTGAACTTCATTTAATTTTTAAATAATCAATATATATGATGTAAATCAAAGTGTGTTTTATATCAGATTATGGCAAGAGCACGTGCGATTCTTACATTTATAATTTTTGATGGGTTAACTCCAGGACGAAAAAAAGTTATATCGGAGCTTAATTTTGTATATAAATTACTAGTTGGCATCGATTAATATTTCCTAATTTTCTGCTATATATAATAAGGAAATAATATATGAAATATTGTTTTAACAAATTGCTATACTCCGTAGATGAATGGTCTCGAGCGTTATAAAAGATAATGAAATTGTGTTATAGATATTTAAGTAATCACGATGACAAAGAAGGTCAGAATTATGTAGGCAAAGGATATTTTATAGTTTGATTATTGGCACTGAAAATATTGCTTTTAAACAGTTACAACAAATTTAAACTTTGACCGCCGGTGGCTTAGTTACAATATAAGACAAGGGAAATGGAGTTAGTTGGATTAATGAATGAATATTATTTGTATATCAAAATAGCAATTAATCTTATATTCCTATAATATAATCTCGTATTACTATTTTGATTAAATATATTAGCTCATATCCCACTCAACACTATTTTACAGTGTAAAAAGATTTGCGTTTAAATAAAAAAAGTAAAAAAATAAGAGTGAGGTAATTTTAAAAATACTACATATTTGAAAAATAATATTATCTGATCCGATATACTGAGATTAAAGCAAAACAACACTTTTAGAGATACTGCGTACGTATATTCGAATAAATACTATAATTTGGATTATCGTCAATGTGATTTAGCATCTTAGCAGCAAAGTCAACTTGTTTAGGTCGGTCTGCGGGCTTAATTTGATGCCGCAATTGAATTTAGAACGCATATAGTCTCAGACATTTGTGAATAAAATTTTAAATACTGATTTTTGGTATACATAGTTCTAAACTGCGTCGAGCTATGGACTTCTTAGGGCTACGCAAGCACGACTGCCTCAAACATTCCACATTTTCTTCAGATGCTCTATGCCGGCCGGGTGATTGCTTTATGTCTACACTTCCTATGTCTTACTGCCTATACCAACGAATAGGTTTATTAGTAGGTGGGTTTTGTCCATAAGCTTTGCGTAAACGTCGTTGCACAAGAGTCACTGACTTCAATTCAGCATACCACAAAATACACTGAGCTTTTTGCTGCACAGTCGCCATGACTGCAACGCCTCTATTGACTGGAATGAAGACAGGCTTGGTCTGCGCATGCACAGAGCTCACTTTAAGGTCAGCCCAGTGGCGGAATTAAAACTCGAACAATTTGTCTGCATTGTGACGTTTGTTTCGCACACATCGCTTAATCATTTCTTTTACAATAAAGAATAAAAATGAAGGCCACCTGTATTATAGAACTCATTCTTGTTTATGTAATAATTTTCTTGAAAAACAAAATGTAATTAAAAGTGTACCAATGAAATCTTTCTCGAGATACCTTGCTACATGATACTTTCACTATTTATTAATAGAGTCAAGTTTCAAAGCAGTGTTCAAATAATAACATATTCTGTAGAATATGTTGCAAAACAACGCAAGAGTGCGCTGAAGACAAATCTTGTCACCGAGTTTTGAATTAACATTACAATCTATATATTTTTCTCTTTGTTCTATGAAAACCAATACCACATAATAAAATATCATATAAATATACTCGTTCAGTTTATAAATTTATTTGTTTATCCAAATCCAGTGGTGTGATTTGCATCATCATCGAACTCAGTGTTTGCTGAACCCATTTCAAATCTATTATCTGTCCGTTTTTAAGATATGGTGCGGACAGATAGATAGACAAAATGAAATTTTCTCAGCCCATCATGTGTGTATAGGCTTCATTAATGTTCAGGCAATAGCGATTTAGTTAGCCAAAATGTATATAACTCTAACCTTAATCCTTACCGTAAACACTCTTCTACAGTTCCAAAAGGATTCCCAATATTTTCAAGTAAAAACACTTCCTTGTAATTTGACAATTTCAATTCTTTCACCTTCCCCTGGATCACTGAACGTCCTATGGTGTGGCTTCAACTTCCAGGGGAATAAACTAAAGGTTAACTACGAAATGTTGGTTCTATGATTCTTAGCTCTTCCAACACTTGTCACTACTAAACGTTAGTTAAACGATCCAATTCGCCCCAAAGTAATTAGTTATAATACAATTATTAATAAAAAAAACTGTTTCATCAGTCGTCTAATCCTTGCACGGCACTCATTCAAAACCAATGAAGTGACATGAACCATCATTGAAGGCAGTGTTGCATCAATGTAAATAAAGCGTCTTCCAACATTTCAAGTGCATCGGGGAGTTCGTTTTTGAGATAAATTGTAAACAGACATACAGATAGACAGACATACAGACATAAATTAATTTTTCTATCCCCTCGAGTGATAAGCTTTTTTAACTATCAGTCAACTGTTTTAACAACAATATTGCTGGCAATAAATAGTAAAAACTGCGAAGTATGCCTTATTTCACCAGGCAATGTAGGAGTGCTAATAACTATTCTGGTAACTATATTCTAAATAAACGGTCAAACCTTGCAAATAATTAGGTATATTTTTTGAAATTTTTGCTTTCAATCTCAAATCAAATAGAAAAATCATATTTATTTGCATCGTATTACAAAAAAATATATACCGTATGAGCGAAATTTTCCATTTATAATATAAAATTACTTTACTAATTAAAAAGTCAGAGTTAAAAAAAAATTAAATATTAAAGCTAGATTAGTTTATATTTTTGTATTTAAACTTAAATTAAATAAACATTTTGGGAACGAACTATTGGGATTTAATTTTAAATTAGATTGTGAAAAGTCAGGGTAAAAACGAACATGTAATCCTTTGGCAAGTTAGTACTGGTAGTTTTAAATTGTTAGGAAGGCAGGTTGACTGCCTTGAATTGAATAGAACTTATCTTATTGTGAGTATTGTTCTCCTGGTTTGATACAGCTGGACCAATGAGAGAGCTCCACGGATGTCCTGCAAAGGTGATTGGAAAGGGAAGTATTTAAGCGCCCGCTCATAATTTTCGCCCTTCTTTTGGTTATTTTCGTGAGTAAAGTTAATTGCAGTGCGCCGTTTTTCTTAATTTTTTTTCCACGAGTGATTTTGAGGTAAGCACCACTTTATTGTACGTTTTATTGAAATAGTCATCCTGATCTGATATTAAATTAATTTTGATGTATTTTTTTCTAGAAAAAAATTAAATTCATAGAAACTAAAGAGCAATCTGCATAATTAGTTCTCGATGAACAATATAGCATAATAGAATCATACAAGTTACAATTGGTTCAATCTTGCAAGAGAGGTGAATTAAAATTGAAATTTGTTAATAACTTTAATTGAAAGTTGGAAATTTAGTAATTTATTAATATTTAACTGGAACTGTTTTATTGTGAATTATTAATTGGAAATTAGTTGAACATTCATAATTGTTTGGGAGAGTTGTAATCTGAATTGCAGAGACTTGAAAGTTAAGGTTCAACTAGTGTAAAGAGAAGTTTAAATTTTTAATTTTTGAATTGTAAGTGTACTTAGAAGTGAACATTTTTATTTTATTTATTTCCAAGTGGTATTAGATTTTTATTTTAAAACTTTATTATTTTATTTTAGAAGAGAGCTCTGATTTTTACTTTGATATATTTGATTAATATTTTTATTTCTTGCTAAAGGAACTTTTAAATTTACTAAACGGTTTGTCAATTCTTTGTGGAAAATAGAGTGATGAAAATTCTGAAACGTTGAACTTATTATTTTGCCAGTTTAAAATAAATCCATTGTTTTTATTTAGAAGTGTGATATTTATTTTAGACAAACCAGATAATATTTAATAGTTAACCAATTTAGTAATACATTGTACTGAATATTCACTAGGAGTTTACTAATAAAAAAATATTTTACATCGTCTTGGATGTCTCATTGATAATTTAAATATTAATACTCTCGAATATTAATATCTACAATCCAAGTCGTTATAATATTGGTATATACTCTAAATATCTGCGGAAATATTTCCTCACACTGGTGCATATCAACTTTGCATCAGTGAATAAGTCTCCTTAATTTAAAATTAGTTTCTTAGGGAAATAGATGTTTCAAAATGTTAATCACTTAAAACGTAAAGAAATACATCCTCAGAAGTGGCGACTAAAATTATAAATAGAGATAAAGTTTACAGTGGTCTAAAAGAAAAAAAACAGTATAAGGTTATACAAGTTACGTAACAAACAAACATTCTTATCGTTGAATGTAAGTAATCTCGAAGGTTAAACTGTTTTAATTTCCCTTATGTGTACACAATTCGCCAGTGGACATCCCACATGCAAAGATTTACTGTAAGAGTTTTAAATATTTTAATTAAATAAATATTATTCGCAAAAAGAAAACGTCAGTTGTGTGATCGTCAGTTGTTTAAATCTATTAAAATACAAAACATCTCAATTTAGGCAGAACAAAATGTGTTTACCCAAGTCATTACTTGGGGGTTACAACAGGTCTTTTGTTTGAATTTACTTACGGTGTTGACATTCAAAGTAGCGTTTATAAACGAGAGTCAAAGAGCTGGTTCTATACCTTTTATATTCTTTCGAAAACCATTAAAAATTAAAAAATACAAGTTTAGGGATAACTATTGTATATAAAAAAATCTCAGATCATGAGAAAACTAGTATAAAACATTTATTTCTATATGTTTTATCGTAAGTTTATTATTATTTAAAACAACGTTTTAATTCAATAAAGAATGTACGCCTAACGTTTCATATGTTAACTAACTTTTTATGTCAAATACGTAAATCCTATATATATATATATAATATATTTATATATATATATATACATATATAAATATATTTATATTATATATAATATATATATTATATATATTTTATATATATATATATATATATATATATATATATATATATATATATATATATAAAAATACAGTTTTTAAAAGTTAATGTCCCAGGCTAAAAATAAACTAAACAAAGAATAAACACAAATGTTGTCTATGTGATCGATAAAGTTTTCGTTATATTCACAAAATTAAAATCTCCACTACATATGAACTAACTGGTACGCCCAAACGCGTTGTAAATGCTTTTATTTTATTTAGAAAATTGTTTTTATTGGTTTTTGGGAAAAATGAGTTTTACCAACATCACATTGTTTTAAAAACCTCTTTTCTATCTCTCAAGTAACATTCAATGCACCAATGTAGTTAATCAGTTTATCGTGATTTTATAAAGGTTTATCCTATCACAAGGATGACAACTATTACAGTCCTTTATATTCTGAGCATCTGCTTTAATGTTTGTATTCAATGTATTTATTTATTCCCTCATTACCATGTTAGGTTAGGAGTACACTATGCCATACCATCTTAGCTAATTTAAGTCTCGAGGTACCATGCGGACAGACAGAAACTGATAAATAAAAACAACTGCATCCGCCAGGAGAAAAAAAAACTAGATTGTGCAAGGTCAGAAAATACATGGATGTATTACTCACAGTAAATTAAGTAATACAACATATATTTAACGGTGTTCCAAGATTTTGTTGTATTATGTCAAATAACTTTACACGGTAAGGTGAGAGAATAAGAGGTCGCTTTGTTCAGTTGCAATCTTCTCCTCTAGGTTCGTGCGTATCAAAGTGTATTTCAATATAACTTTGCACGCAACCTCAGCGAAGACTGTTACGTGACACGTGGTGTGACATATCTTGTGTATTGTATAATTGATCTGAAAGTAAATAAGATGTATCTTGTTTCATTATTGTATAAAGTATTATTACTAATAATTATTCTATTATTTTATATATTAGTATTGTTTTTATAAAATATACCAAATCTTTTATTAATTAAAATTGCATTTTCACGATATAGAAAGAAAAACATTTATTTTGGGAGCTACATTTGGTTAAATAATGAATCTTAGCTCTTGCATTTTTACAGTAGAGAATCTAGAATATGACATTTATTGCTACAATAAATAAATAGACTATATCTTTCTTGATAAGCACGATAAAAACGTTCGAAGAACTCCGTACACAACTAACTTCTCCATCCATAGATTTATGGGAAGGAGAACAGATGTACCGTGACATGAAATTAAATCTATCTTGCGTATATATTATCTTGTAATAGAAAAGTTCAAAACTAAATGTTTATAAATGAGAAACATTGTCTATTGTATATTTAAAATATTGTCTTTATAATTTTCCCCTAAAGTAACTGAGATTACACGGAATATATTAACACATGAGTTAACTGTGAGTTAAGTGCACATTTTCTTGTCATCGTATAAAATAGTGTACTTACGTTTCAGGTAAACTTATTCAAAGGCAGTCGAATGTTAGGACCAAAGTTTGACGAACAGCTACTAGCATAAAAATAAAACACATTTTCTATAGTTGCACGTACACGTTTAATTTAAAAATAAAAATATATTATTAGCTATTGTTTCAGTTCTACTTTAAGTGAAGCAACTGTTCAAATCCTTGAGTCTTCTACTTAGTTGTACGTTTATGTAATATAAGGATATACTACTTCTGGATTTCATAAGGAAATGTCCAACTAAAATTCACGGATGAACCAGCACTTCATCCATTATTAATCGCATTAATCTCATGGTTCCCTGATTGATATATGGATACGAGAAATCCAGTTACGCACCAATCTATGTAGGTCTCATTGAATAATTCACAAGTTCCACTCCGAGCCGAACAATGTCACATTGTGTTCCACTACATTGTGCTTGACAGCTACATTTGTTACAGTTGAGGGTGCTTGCGGATAAAAGTTTAACAAGCAATCCAAATGTACACTCGCTAAATTCAATTAGTTTTATGTATCGGGATTTGATTTAATAGTAGAAGGAAATCTGAAAAAAGGTTTATTCTGAAATTTATATTCATTTTACTCTACGAAAAAATGTATAGGATATGGTTTATGATAAAATATAATTTAAATAATAAGACGTAATGATTGTATTACTTTTTAGTTTTTGTGATAATCCAACATATACATATAGAAGTTGATAATCGTCACTGGTTTGTATTTTCACTATACTCATAAATTAATAGATTCATGGTAAACTATTTCTTTTTGCTGACGACACGCTAATTATTATCAAAGGTAAATCTTGGCAGGATGTTCAAAATAAATCTTTAAATGACCTCATGACAATTAAAAAATGGATGGACCAAAATGTTTTATCACTTAACGTTTCAAAAACTAAATTTATGCCCCTTTCTCTTACATCAAATTCAGATTACATCTTACACGATTTAATTATTCATAATTGTAATAATCACTATAACAATGCCTGTGCCTGCAAAAATATCGAGAAAGTGTCGTCATACAAATATTTGGGTGTTGTTTGATTCCCGAATGAAACGGATAGATCACATTAAATGTTTTTTAAATAAAGCAAGAAAGTATATATTTGCTTTTAGGCAGTTTACTAGCACTTTAGTTTTGATGAAACTAAAATCGTTTATTTTGCTTATGTGCAATCCCTTATTTTCTTATGGCATTCTAGCTTGGGGGGGGGGGTGTGCTTTTCCTTCACGTATTAAAAGTTTAGATATAGTTCAGAAATTTATACTGAAAGCCGGTTTTGCGAAGTGTAGCCAATATCCCTTTGATTTATTGTTTCAAGAAACAGGAATTCTGCCAATTAAAAAAATTGTTTATTAAAGTCTTATTTATTCATATTTACAAACATTTCGGCTCAATTGTTTCTACAATCCCGCATTTTTATAACACAAGATATGCAAATATAGTCGGAATTAACACAATTCACCAACACAAATCATTTGTAACAACCAACGTTTTTTTCTAGCACAAATTTTATATTGAAATTATTCTAATAGTTTTATAAATTTCAAGCTGTTCGACTCTCCCTCTCTTGAGGTTTTTAAGAAACGTGTCTAGGAGTTTTTGATTCTCATAAGCAGTGAGAGTGCCCAGTTACTTATCTCTGTTGACTACAGACGGATCTAGACTGTCTGACAACTGACTGACGGCACTGTCCCCTCTCCTCTCCTCTTCAAACTATAGATAGTAAAATCCATTCACTTAAGTAATTAGCCTATTTTTGGAAATTTTTGTTTACTCAATATTTTTATTTGTTTTTGTCTACTTTCTCCACTATATTGCTGATTATCGGAATTCCAGGTCATGTCCGTCGTTTATTCTGCTTTAGATGTCTTCTTTGAATTAACAAATTTTATAAAATTAATCTACACTCTGCTCGAGTTCAAATTCGAATCGTAACATTTTCAACTTGAGTCTACGCACAAGCCATTAAGGCCCATGTAGGCTCTTTTCCCATTATTTGAATTTATCCAGAAACGATTTAGCAAATTTAATGCTGTTTTTACTAGGTATGCGTGTATGGATGTGGATATGTATGTGTATATACATGTATATGTATATATATGTATATTTCATCTCTTTATTCATTATATTGATTTATTTATGTGACATAAGTCTTTTTTAGATTATTTTAACGTTAATTATTTTGAATTGTATTACTAGAATACTTTTGTATGTTTTAATGAATTAGATAATATACAAATGCTACATTTGTTTTCATTTCAATGTAAATATTTATTTTGTATTTCATTTTTGTTTGAGTGGAAATAAACGTGATTTGATTTGACTCATTTGTTTGCACGTGAAAGGCTACTCATATTGCGTGTGTTTTTATTCTAGTAGGAGTACGTCACACTAAAACTCGCGTAATAGGCGTCTCATGAAGTTTGCATAAAACAATTTTTAATGTATAACCAAAATCCATGAATGAACATGCGCCATCATGTAACTCATTCTTGTGTAACCAACAAATGAGAAGTTTCATGCGACCTTTAGAGTCTACGGATGAAATCTTTCTCGTGATATTTGGCCACATGATACGTTAAAGTTTTTTTTATCATGTCAGGTGTCATAGCAGTGTTCATGTAATACATGTGGCGTTGATCTAGGAAAGATAATGCAACATATACCGTCCTGAAATCAAATTTTGTAGATGAATTTTAACTTAACATACACCCCTTTATAATTTTTTTCGTCCAACTCTACGAATAGAGATGCTCAAATAGCATGAATTGTATGCAGTTTGTTTACAACTTTATGTATTCTGCTATTTCTCGTTTCTACCATAGGTACCAGCTTTTGTAACTTTCAGCTGAAGTTAAACATAGAGACAGAAACATCTCTTTACATTTAAGTATTAGAAAATACTATACAGTGATTGATTAGTGTGTAATGCAGATTTCAAAGATTAAGTTACTTTCTATTCTTTACTTTATATCGAACCATCAGCAAGTAAACGAATAAATGCATTTGAAATAATAGTTAGGGCACTGTTATAAACCCACCTTTTTGAACAAATCTATGAATGTGAACACACTATACTCGAAACCGGTTGGTTCATTTGACATTGTGTATCACGACAAAAAAGTAAATTATAAATATCTTTATAGGAATATCTTAGACTGAGTTAGAGTTTTCCATTCAACATAACCTAAATTGGAACCAGTAAAAATGATATTTAATTGTTGATCCTTTCAACTATGGATACGTTTGATTATTTTTGAAAAATATCATAGGGCTTCATCATATTGAATAATCAATGCTTTCACTAAGAAGGCTAAGCGCTTGGGATTTGAATTTAGATTGATCAAGCTAGTTACACGACCCGTGGTGTGGCGTACTCCTGTATTGTTAAATTAGAAGTAGGGTGTATTATAAAAACCATTATGTTTAGTAGTAGAATTGGCTAAAATTCTGGTAAAATATTTTGCTTTTAAACTTTTACTGGAAAGAAGGAAATATTGGGTAAAAATAAAAAAAACTACTTACAACGTCAAGCAAAACAACAGGAGGTAACATTTAACTTTAGTTAACTTAGTATTCCTTTAGTAATTATTATCTGTTGAAGGAAAGATTTTTGAAGAGCAACTGAATAATTATCAGCAACTATGTATTGTGATGCCTATGTATCAGCAAATATAAATAAAATGATGCCTTAAATGTCATTAACCGATAAATGAGCTACATAGTGCTAATTTGTATTGAAAGGAGGAAAACAATAATGTGAAAATTTGTATTAATCAAATAATGAAAAATTATTTTTTGATCGCTGGTATGAGAGAAGTATATAGTTCTCATGTAGGATGTATTTTAAAATGCCACAATACATTTTAGTAAAGACTAACTTTAATATTAAGTACATACGAGGAGAGCCTACGGGGAGGAATGTAATATAGGAAATATTGCATCCGGTTTTCACAAACATTGAATGTGAGGAACGCAAATCTGAATGTAAAGAGCACCGCCTCTTCAGTTGAATGTTCAATTTGCGCTTATCTTTCAGAAAATTGGACATTAATGTAAATGTGATTTATAAGATGTCATTTGAGTAGCCTACATATTAGGAATCCTCAGTTTTGTACACACAATATTATTCAGTTGACATTCGATTAATAGGTTATTAACATTAAGAAACGATGCAAGATCGAGAATGTAAAGGTTAACATTAAATTTGTATTTTACTCAGGTTAGTTTCTTTTCATTAGTCTTAAATAATAAAAAATATGAATCTTGGCATATAATTAAATTTTAAACAGTGATAAAGTCATTAACATTTTTTTCACACCAACATAGCAATTTTATCTATGAGACTCCCATACAATCACCCATGTATACATACTACACTACACGAAAACTCAACTGGTTGCATACACATGTATACGACTAGGAAAATACTGTAAAAAAATTAGCTTGGATGATTAAAAATTCACAAAAATTTAACTTATATATATATGTGTGTGTGTGTATTTAATGTATCAATGTGTTTCACTGGTTAAGTTTAACAGCTTTATATCATGACGCATAACAAATCCTAAATTCTGTAAGTTTAGTATATAACCAGTTTCGTAAAAGTTTTTCTAATTTGAGCCTGCATTAACAAGTCACGTTTCGTTACATTTAACGTGTGATTTGTATCTTTATATTGTTATCCTGACAATAAAATATGATCTGCTTAAAATAAGAACATCTTACAGTTTATTTATCCATAAGAAGATCACTTTCATGACTTTACCAGATTTGTACAATTCAGGAACATCTGCGAGTAACAGTAAAAAAGGAATGAAATAGTTTGATTTACTGGCAAATTAATCTCCTTGTACTGATTACAGTGATAAATAGAAAGAGTAATTCGTAATTTGCATTCAAGTAAGTATGCCAATTAAGTAGGGAAGTTTTTAAAAGGAATGTAATAACGCTAAAACGTGCCATATATTTTCTTTTTTATAATTATCATACAAAAATATGTATCGGAAACTAACGTAATTAAACAGTATATAAAATATAATAGTAACATTTTTAAAACTTTGATATAGGTAACACGTATCTAACTAATCAGTTTTTAAATTCAAATGATTAGTTAATTTATAAAAATACACTATGCTCCTTAGTACAGCTAATAAAGGCATCAACTCACCCACGTAATAGAGTTGTAAACTATTCAGAATTGTACCCTGCGGTCTTGTGTAATGGCGGAGCTTTAGTGTTGTCTCTGCCTCAAACCACAAAAGAGAAATTATGTTTATAAATATCAGTGAAGAAAATAGGGAACTGAAATATAATCAAGACAAAAACAAATTGTCCCAGTTATCTTTCAAACAACTTTCAATTTATGTCTGAAATAAGTGAACGAAGTACAAGGAGGGGTACATCCTTATTATCTATACCAATTCATCGAACAACTACCTTTAGTAAGTCGTTTACAGTTTCTGCCTGCCGATTGTGGAATGCCTTACCTATAAACATCAGAGCCATTGATAAGCGCGCTCGCTTTGGGGCGGAGGTCAGGGCCTTGATGCTGGGGGCTCAGGGGGTATAGCGGTTGGCGGCTTTGGAATGTGTTACTTAAGGCAACTGAATGCAAGTTGAATGAATGCATGCGTGTATGTCTTATTATAGTTTTGTAAATATTTATAAAGTTACATTAATTATAGATGTTGTTTTTTATTATTTTAAAGCTAAGATTCTTTTAATGTATAAGGTAAATAAATAGATTTATTTTTAGTTATACATGTATATGTATGTTAGTTTAATTTTTTACGAGGTTAAGTGGTATAGAGGACTTTATAGTCCTAACTTCGCCTCTAATAAAGACATTTTTCATTTCATTTCATTTCAAGAGAACTTAGTACTCTAATGTGACAACATTTTTTAGTTTCATACATAAATTATTTGGTGCTATTAACGTTTTAATTTGCTTTTCTGTATTTAATATTGCTAAATATTATTTGCAGGATTTAGAAGTAATATGTGAAATGATCCAGAGGGAGCAATGCTGGATTAGGAGGATTTTAATGGTCAAGGACCCATAATGTATTGTCATAGCTGACAGTTAATTGCATTGTTTCCATTCAATATAATACAATTTAAAGTTTAATAACGACATCAAGGGGAAGTCCATTTGTCCTCTTCCGCGTAGTTTTTTATATGGGCTTTCAGCTATATAACTGGTTTCTTCTCTCTGATATTCTAGCTATAACAGTGATCTTTTGTGTTTTAAAACAGTTAATATACGTATATTCATGTAACATGTTTAGTAATTAATCTAAAATTTTGAAACACCTCTTAGTATAAACGATATATTTTGTAACTAAATGGATTAATTGAACATACAAAAAACCGTACAAAAATTCATTAATTGTGTATGGAGGACAAAACTTTAGTTATGTTGTTATTTTTTTGGAATAATTCCATGATTATTTTCTAAATTAAATATCATTTAAATGTTAAGCACTAATTTTATTTCTCACTTCTACAAAGAAACAAGTATTGAGTTTCAACTTTTCACTTGAATTGGTATACGGATACAAACTCTGCAGTGTCAAACATCACCTCAACTACAAATAAAGCTGCCGCAGAATTTTCAAAACTTGCTAACGTGTTAAAAATTAAGTATTCTTTATTTACGTAGTATAATATTTGTTCAAATACTAAAGCCAATAAGGGTAGCATTAGAAACGTGTGGTACTTCATGTACCATCAATGAAACACCTGTTCTGATGTGTTTGTTATAAATAATTTATAATATCTTTCCTCCAACGATAAATTAAATGTATAACCCAATAGAAGTTAAAATTACCTATAGGAAAAGAAATACTCATGCTATATAGCCGTAAGTTGATGAAACATATCTTAGTCCATGTATTAAAACCTATGCTACTAAATTACTTACCACACTTACATCTCAGTGGTGCTAACATTAAATTTAATTATGATCCATAGCGATTCGGTAATCTCTTAGACCATTTTAATTCTTAAAATTCGTAATTTTACGCTTCACTGTAGGTCCTGGAATACTTTGTGCCAATATTTACTTGATCATTAGAAAGAATGGTTCGTCATAAGAATCTTTACAAGTATGTTAAATGCAAATTTTAATATCACCATCAGATTGGTTTTAAATATTGTTTAGGAAATAGATGGATAACATATTGCAATAAGGCAAATCTTATCACCATCTCAATATGATCACCACATCCTTAGATTATTTTGAGACTTGAACTTTTTAAGGACTTTTTTACCAACTAGTACTCCTAAATATACTTGAGCGGTGGAGAATACGTAGTTTCATATTACAATAATAAAAAACTCACTTATAAAATAAGTTTCAGTTGTTAGTACTACTTATTCAAAAAGTTAAAACTTATGAGACATCCTTTACACATAGGAATTTTCCCAGGGATTTAAATTATTATAAATATTTGTCTTACTGTACCTAAATATTAAAGAATATACATATTATGTACTCATAAACCTTAAAAATTGAATCTAGTAGAAACACACTAAAATTACTGTAATTTGTTATAATAGGGTTGTTATATGGTTTAACTATATATAACAATAAATGTTGTGGTGTTCAAACGAATATTGTTATTTTACTGTACATTTTTACGCGAATGTCCATCAGAGTTGCTTAGAGGGGGGGAGTATATAAGCGCCAACTCATAATTTTCGCCCTTCTTTTGGTTATTTTCGTGTATTAAGTTGATTATAGTGCGCCGTGCTTCTTATTTTTTTCCGCGAGGGATTTTGAGGTAAGCATCCAAATTAGTGTACGTTTTATTGAAATAGTCTTCCAGATCTGATAATTAATTAATTTTGTTGTCTTTTTTATAGGAAAAAATAAAATTCATAGAAACTACAGAGCAATCTGCATAATTAATTCTCGATGAACAATAGAGCATAATAGAATCATACAAGTTACATTTGGTTCAAACTTGCAAGAAAAGTGAAGTAAAATTGAACTTTGTCAATAACTTTAATTGAAATTTGGAAATTTAGTAATTTAATTATATTTAATTGGAACTGTTTTATAGTGAATTGTTAGTTGGTCATTTATTGAACTTTAATAATTGTTTTGAGAGAGTGGTAATCTGAATTGCAAAGGCTTGAAAGTTAAGGTCCTACTAATGGAAAGAGAAGTTTAAATTTTTATTTTTTTAAATTTTGAGTGAACTTAGAAGTGATATTTTTTATTTTAGTTATTTCCAAGTGGTAGTTGATTTTTATTTTAAAAATTTATTATTTTATTTTAGAGGAGAGCTCTAATTTTCGTTTGATATATTTGATTAATATTTTTATTTCTTGCCAAGGAACTTTTAAATTTATTAAACGGTTTGTTAATTCTTTGTGGAAAATAGAGTGATTAAAATTCTGAAACGTTGAACTTATTAATTTTCCATTTTAAAATAAATCCATTATTTTCATTTAGAACTGTGATTTTTATTTTAGAAAAACCAGATAATATTTAATAGTTAACAATTTAGTAATAAATTGTACTGAATATTCACTCGGAGCTTACTAATAAAAAAAATCTTTTATATCGTCTTGGATGTCTCATTGATAATGTAAATATTAATATTCTTGAATATTAATATCTACAATCCAAGTCGTTATATGGCTACTCCTAATTTCCACATATTTCCTTCTAGTTAAATCTGAGCTTCTAAACTAGAGTGAACACAAATTAACTTTATGTTCTCTGTTCTTCTTAATTTCTGGAAACATGAGTCATTACTCGGATTTCCTCCACTTTTCATCTTAATTTATGATGAGAGATTAATTTCATTGATCTCCAGGATAATCAGACAATTTTTGCATAAAAAAGGCGAAACCCCCAATTTTTCGGATGAGAATGGCGTTTTGTTTTACTTAAAGATAAAGTGTGTTTAATAACAAAAGCTGAGAACCAAAAAATATTTATGAATAAATGTCTAGGATATTGAAATCTTAAGAGAGTATTGAATCAGTGAAAAAACATCAATGAATATATAAAATGTTATAAAAGTAAATTTAAAGAAATATACGAGGGAATTCTAGTATTCATGTTTGTCTCCGCATATAAACGATTCCTGAATATATAAGTTACAAAATTTTGCGGTAGTTTCTTCGTCTCCAAAGGAAGAGCCACTTTCAGGGCGAAGAAAATTTAGTTGTTCCGTAGTGCAAGAATTTTCAGCCCACGTAAATTGGCTGTTCAGAAACTATGTCTTAATTCCATGTCAAAGTTAATTGCCTAGAGTTTTTATCTTAAGTATCAAATGAAAACTAACATTTCAGAAAACCAATTTGTCATTAAGAGAACAGAAAAAGGGCTTCAGAAAGATTAGTTTTAATACGCATTGAATTATATGTTTTCTTATAGGTGTTGCTTAACTCGGTTATTAAATATGGAGACGGGAACAACTAGTTATCGATCGCGGTGCTGGAGAAACTTTTCAAACAATGAATGGTGGTACAGTGTGAGTGAATATTGTGTATTCATTATTAGGACCAGCATATTATGAATATCTTTTGTGATAATTTTCCTGACACAATAACGTAACAAAGACTGGATATTTAATAACATTTCTGTAACATAAAGTAATAATGGAAACATTATCCCGGGAAATAAATTTTCATATACATAACACCAGTGCACTATGTCTAAAAGTTTCTAATATTCATAAATAAATACTATTTATATCATTATTATATTAATATTGTTTCTGCCTATTAGTCACAACATTCAATCAATTATTGAATATTGTACAAAATATGCATCCAATGCAACGTAATGTAGTATTTGATAAAAGTATTAAATATTTAGAAAGTCAATTTTATCTCTGAAAGTCATATAAATGATTGCTTAATGACATTACATACAAAGTTATATTTCATTGGTCAAAGATGTAAGTGAAATCGTTTCAGTGTGCTAATAAATTGGTGCATTCAATCGTTTTTCCAATAAAATTTTCCAAGCAAGCAGTCCTCCAAAAATAGTGTGTTAATTGTCCTTTATTCTGCGGTTAGCGTACATTTTTCATTGCTTAAATTGCATTAAATAATTAAATATTATAGGTAAACCGCTTACAAAAAATATCGCTTACATTGGGTGATTTGAGTTCAAGCAGGGTGGAGTAAATTCCAATCGGTCGCTGTGATGCCACCCTCTCCAAGTATCCCTACTACTGTTTGGCACTTGCCTGCTTGCTCTATCCCCTGACCTGACCACTGCCACTACGGCTAACTTCACACCAATACGCAAGCTCCCTGGATATATCTATGGCTACACCAGAGTGTTTAATTAATACTTTAGGACTGCGATACTTGCACAGGCCTACACACAAAAATACAATATACTTATGGAATATTAAAGTAGCTGCATTGTAAACAAATTTGCGCGAGCGAGACACGATCCACACAGCTGATAAAACAGAGACGCTCCCCACCACTGGAGGGGCCCCACCAGTGCAAGGCTGCTCAGATATTTGCTTCTGCCAGATTTCTTAGCGAGCGGTTTATCTATAACAAAATATTTTCAAATTGAACATATAAATTTGTGATCATAATGTACGAAGAGATTCAGGGTAATGAAGAAAATATAGTTAGTTTTGTTACATCTCTAAGCAATGAAAAGCTGTGGTAATTGCAACCGAACTTCTTACAAGATAGCACTTATACTGAAACATTCATATCAAAGACGTTGTCAAATCATTGCTGGCAGTAATCAATGGGATTTGACTTCCGAGGGCTCTGCGGATTAAAGTCACCTCATTTAAAGTGATAAAGAGTAGAAATTCTTATGCATCAATGCAAAATTTGAAAGGTTAAAGTAATCGTAATAACCTCAGAGTCGTCACAGAACGCAGAAAAAACGAGGGAAACAACAGGGCTACATTTTTGGCATATTTCATGCTAGAGCAGCATCTAGCCGAAAAATATGTTATCTCAACTAAGACACTCTTACAGATTGCCTTTAGAATAGCTAACAGATGGCTCCAAAGGTTTCTAAATCAAAGCAAGTCACATGTTTATGGATTCACATATGTTAGTATGTCTGATGTACGATACAGTAACTTGTGTAGCGGAAAAAGTGAGCATATAAACTATAGAAATCTGTTTTCTGTGAGCCAACTCGAAATTCCCCCTCTGGCTAAGAGGTGTGGGTGGATATATCCGAGAGCCTGGCTGGCCGCTGGGTTTCAAACGTTGGATGAGTGCTTGATAAAAATCTCTTTCAGTCTACAGGATGTGGTGAATAAACAATTGTTATTGCTACTTATATGTAAGCAGTAACCTGCGTTTGTATTCTCTTTTAAAAAGTATCATATTTTATTGTTTGTACTGTTATTTAGTTCTTACTTCATATAGTACATGTTTTCGCAACATAGTTACTTGTTAGTGGTTAGTATAAGTTACATCTGATGTTCTTGGAACAAAATTCTTAGCGGATTGATTACCTAACTGGCAGGCGTATTAATGTTTTCTCTCGGGAACTTTGTAGCTGCCGAACCTCGCGCGCCTTGTCCGTAAGTAAAAATTTATATTTTTGTATCATATGTTAGCCCTTTCATGCGAGACATCTAATTTGAATGTAATATAAAGTAAAATTAAAACTTGTAAAGTAACTTACCTTGAATGTATTTTATTTGCCAGATCAACTTGGATAATATTTGTGGCGATGTCCCTCTGACTGACCTTGTTGTCGTGATTATAAGTTGTGTCGATGATTGGCTAATACCGTCGCGATTTTGTTTTAAGCGAGTTGCAGTTTGCCCTTAGAACTCACTTCTTGAGTTCAAGCCCAATTACTTCATGTTTAAACTTCCCGTCTACAGATCTTCCCTTTTTCCGACTACAGCTGCATTGTCGAGCCAAGAATGCTGACGCTCGCGTTTCATCGTAAAGAGAAGTTATTTGTAAAGTTTTAATAATTATTAATTTCGAAGGTACAATCCATAGATCATTGGAACATTTAGGCCCATCCCATGGTATCATATTTTAGTTTATTCATACTCTATTTGGCAGCAACGTGACAATACTTTATTTTATTTCACCAATTATAAGAGGTGTTTTTATGTTTATTTGCCAATATTAAACATATAGGTAAATTTCGAATTTCGAGTATTCATTACTACGAACTCAGCGGTATCCAACCCCTTGTGTATTGTCCATTCGGTACATGTTTATAAAATGTAAATTACTAAGAGTGCCCTGAGTCACTCTTTAAACTTCAATACCCTGTATAAGCAACAGTGAACTTAAAGTAGGTTTAATGGAAAAAAGTTAGAAAAGCTCTCTTGTTGGTAGTTAATCCACTTGTTACATAAATCTGTATACAATAATTGGCGCACAGCCACTAACAAGCTTTGTTTGTTGTTTTATAAATTCCGTTTGTAAAAGTTTATTATTCGAGTTTCTAGTTACTTCAAATATAGTTCGGGTTACAATTATTGTTAGACTGTAAGCAGAACCTCTCCCACAATCTGATTTAAAAGTTCCGGCTCGTTTGTTTATGCTTTTTAGTCCCCATGCCTAATAGGCCATACAGAGTTTCATTGATGTTATGTATATAATATGAGTTATGCATTCTGAGAATGAAATGTTTTTTTGTTCATTTATGACGAAAGTATGTTAAGTTTTTAATGAAATATAATTATCAAAATTAACATGTTATTCCATAAACATTTTCTGAAAGATATTATTAACTTATGTAAATAATAAAAAAATTACTCTCTCCACATACCTCTTATGTACGTTCTGTAAAATATCCATAATCTTATCTCAAAAAGTTGTATTTTTACCTCATTACAAGATGTCTACGAATTGTGTTCTAAACGCCTTACAAAGGTGTTACAAAGTAAAATGTTTAAACACTGTTTTAATAAACTACACAGTTTAACCACGTATTGAGTGAGAATGAAAAAAGAGACATGGAAAGACTCCTACGTGACATTTTGCCTGGGCTAACCATGATGTTTTGTTGATAAAAAAATTTGGTATAACCTCCAACCTTGGCATAAACCTCTGTACTACTTCTGCATAATTGACATTTTGTTAGTTTCATTCATAGATAATACAAGACTACCTAAGAAAATATAATAGCAAAGATACGTAATCTTAGAAAAACCCTTCACATTTTAAGACATAAAAATTGTGCCCTGTAGAGGAACCTAACATTTTCATTCTCTGACTTACAATTTGCAGTGCATTTTGTTTGTAAATTTGTTTGTAATAGGCAAAAATGTAGGTTAACAAATGAGTTTAAGAAAAAATTACATAACTTTATAAAATACAATAAAGTACCATGCAAACTATTTAGACAAATAAGCGAAAGTATATCCTATACTGTCGATGCAATACCATATCTACTTTTTTGTAAAGCCAGTGTAAAGGTAATGTACTGTACTAGGTACTAGGTAATATTACTGAATGTTATACTACTATTATAAGATCATATTTAGTATTTCTTTATTATAAATTAGATACTGATACGACCATTAAGGTAAAACCTATAATCAATGCTATTTTCATACAGCTATGAGAACATATCTGTGAAATTTAACTATAAAAAAAAAAAACTGGAATGAAGATTAACGCATAAAAAGTTCTTAAAATAGATAAGGAAAAAGGGTTCAATGTCTAGTTAGAATTGTGGATTGTGTTGTTAGTTGTGAAATTAGAGATCTACAGAAAGATTACACCAGAAACCTTGCTGATGGCTTGAAAGTCAGTTGCGAACCTCCAGCTCTACCTTGGCAATGGGACAAGTAAAACATGGAAGAACAGAACGATTTTACCGATGACCTTCAGTTCTTTTTAGAAATCAGCTGCTATACAGGGGTACAATATCTTTTTAATCTGAATGTTTTATTTTAATCAAGATATTTTTTATAGGAAAACAAACGCTATTTTACTTTGTTGTTAGATTGAAATAAAGTAAACAATTTCTTTAAACACCATTCTTTGAAGTAAATTACACATTAAACATTCATTGTTTCTTTAGGTACATATATAGAACCAGAAAGACAGTTGGTAAAGACAGTTCTCAGAAGACCTGTTTCTGTTGTTATTTGAATTCCTTTAACTCAAGGGACTAACATTCCAGTAATTTGTGCCGAGTAACAGCACTGTTATTAATTTTAAATGAAGTTAAAAATATTGGACCTGCAGATCAAAGAATTATAGTTTTTATCAAAATTTGAGGTTATATATAGAAAATAAGAGTTACTTGAAATACTCCTTAAACCTAAAAGATTGTTTAAGCAGTCCCAAGAGTAGCCCATTTCAAAATAGTCCGGTGAAATTTCATGCGGCGTTGACCTGTCGCTGCTAACCATAGGCTGTTCCCTCAAGAAGGTGGCTGAGGTCACTAATGTTTTTTTATTTACACATTATTTGCATAACGAACTTTTGAAAACAAACTTACACACATTTTGGCTAAAATGTCGTCTTTACGATGACGGAAAATAGATTACAGATATTGTTGTTAATGAAGTTGTTTACACCACTTAGTGGAACACACACTTTGGATAGATACTTAAGCTAATGAACCTCGTAATTAGATTCAATTATCAGCATGGTTGAGCAACTTAATAGTTACTATTTCTGCCAGTATCAACACAACTAGCTTAGAAAACGTTATATCAATGAATTGCATTTAACGTGTATTTCACTGCAATTGAAAATTCACCTTATTCAATGAGTCACAGGAAAACTATTAATATGCAATTAACATAAACAAATATTGTTATAAATATAATACTTTTATAATGAAACCACTAAATAATACGATCTCTCATTATGTAATTGCTAGTAGTTAGGTGCCGAATACAATATTCACTGTATGAGCATACATCTCACTTTTCCTTTAAAATCAACAAAGAAATCATTTTTAAGAAAGTACGTTATTGTGGTGGTAGAAGTGGGAGGGTATCGAAGAGTTCTTTTTTTTTACATTGTTTTTTTTTAGTTCGATACACTTCAAACCGGTAGTCAGATACTTACATGAATATACATCGTTTACACAACTAAATGTCGAAATGTCGAGTTTAGCTCCAGTTCACTTAAGTGCAGTATCTGGAATCTGATGCTGTTGCAGTCTTAACTCCTGACATCTGGAGTCAAGTTCGTCTGAAGGCATCCAAAAATAGTCGGCGACTAAGAACGAGAAGCTCAAAATGAACTTCCTGCATCGTTTCGATATCAGAGATAGCCGGACTATAGACCAACATATCAGATGTCTATTGTAGTTGCTAAGCTTTTTGCTACTGTACTCATGTATATATCTGTAATTCGTTTACCTGAAAACTAACAGCTTGTTCTTTGCTTGAAGTTTGTAACTGACGTTACAAGGTATGAAAGGACACTTTCGCTTGCGCTGGTGTGACGTAAGTTTATACTCGTGAATTCTCGTGCTCGTGCCTTGCATTATGTGCAGTGATATCGCTTGGTTTAATTTTCTTTTTTCTGAAATCCAACCAGTTTTAGGATATGTTACATTTCTTTTATTTAATTTTTGTTCATTATTTTTTGGTAACAGTCTATTGCTACACGTTGTAACTTTTAAGTACATGTATATTTTGTAGGAACGATAGTATAACCATGCTTACCTAAAGTTGGTTATTTTTAAATGAAAATTGATATAAAGAGGTTCCTCTTTATTTAGGAAAGAACCCTGTTAATTTTGGGTTCAAAAGCTGTAAGAGTAGTCTATCCATCATCCAGTATGTGAGAAACTTTTTTATTACTTTTTTAACGACAATTAAATAAATGAATAATGTTGATCATGGAGATAGACTGCAGATTTGCAAATTATACATTTATATATACATTTTTTATTTTGTACATATATGCATTTCTCAAGGTAGTTTCCCAAGTTATATACTGATCAATACTGATTATTCCCTTATTCAGTTTTCTTATGAAACCGTTGGTGGTAGTTATTTTTCATATTAACTTATATTGAGAATAGTCTGAAATGGTTTCATTCGTATGAGCACCCAACAACACGACAGGGTATAGAGTCCAAGTGGTATTTACCGCTGTTTTAGATAACAAAGATTTGGACTTGGGTTCTCGTCTGGCGTGTGTGACAACGTGTGTTGTATTTCTTGGAGTATTACTGAGTAGTGTGGCATTCATTGAAATTTTACCTATCAGAGGCGGTCAGTAGTCATTCAATTACTAATTCTTTCAGTTTGATATGTGCTAATGTCCATTTCCTAACCAGAATCGATGCTAAGGAAAGAGCAAATTCAAAAGCTTCAAAGCACTGATTCTTCAGTCAATTCGTGTGTTTCTTTCTATTTAGATGCTGATGAAATTATGCAGAATGGGACTAACGTGGAAATTTAAAAATGCCACGCTGATTGTGGGCTTTAAGGAGCCCAGTAGCTTTGCTAGAGATACTTATTTAGAGAAAAGATCTTTCAAGGTTTCACGATAGTCGCCTGTTGCACTCTCGAAAGTGAGATTTGGATTTTGTAAAATTAAAATTTAGTTTTATTTTTGTTGGAAATGTAATATTTCAGCCCACATTGGGAAAAATATATCTATTGCAAAGTTATTAAGATGGGGATAATAAATTTTGATTGAAACCTTCTTCTTAAACAAATTACGATTACTGATAATTTTAAAATTTTATGATTAAATATTACTAAATAAAAAAAAATTGTTAATGGTCACAATAATTAAGTACTAATGGCTTGTGTTTGACTTCTATCTGTGGCTGGCCATGTGTGTCCCTGGCTAAGCCCTAGAGTAAGAAAATACAAATTCTTTTTATTGCAATAAATCAAGTTGATTTGAGTCACAAGAAGTTTTTGGAACATTTACGTTTACAATCGTTTACTTTTGAGTAGTTTCTGAGATTTTAATCATTCGAAATTGTGGCACTAAACTAAAATTTCAGCCTTTGAGAACCAGTTTTTAGGTAAACTGTAAACCAAGTCTGTGGTGCACTGTGGTATGCCAATATATTCAAACAGCATTTACTGTTCTATATGTTGTCCTTGTTGGTATTGACAGACGCAAATAACACAAATAAAGTTTTACTGTTTACAGAAATAAGATCTTAGAAAAAAGTGTAACACAACATTACACGTACTTAATTGGTTTTGTATTAATAAACGTTTGCTTGATATTTTGTGTTTAATCTAAACACCAAGGCATCAAGAACTGCTAAATTATTTGTTGAGATAGTTAGGCGATTAGCTGATTGACCGGTGTCGAACCAACAAACAATGTCCACGCACCGCGTCTAGTTAACAAAGAGCCTACTTCCTACCGCGATTCAGCATAAATAATTACGACTACGGTACAGTCATAGCGATTATTTAAGGGCACATAATGCTTTTACAGGACGTCAGTAATCAGTATTATTCATTAAAGTTTACAGAGGGCGTTCTTTAATTATCTAGCAGATGTCGTCTTCACTGGAATACTTTTTTACTTATGTTTACCTTCTTAGTATTTAATTAACAGGGAGATTCATATTACTGCTTGTGTTTTGTAATTTACATACCAAATTATCTTATAAACTAATGTATATTTATCTCAAACCATGTTTTAATAACGGAGTATTAATAAAATATACGTTTATAATTAGTGCGCAAATAAAAGTATTGTATAAATAAACCAAGAAATTAATAGCTTGTGTAACAATTTGCAGTAGTTTTCTTAACTAACTTTTTAAATCTGGACTTACTTATTGGTTTCTTCTAATACCCGCCATAGTAAATTTCATTACTATTTTAAGTAAAAATTATTTTTTAACGGACTTTCAGAATATTGCGTAACAAAAAGTATTTTGGTACAACTCATACATACAAAATAAACTATGAAGTATGACTTGGGAGTTATGACTTATTAGTTCCATATCATTTGGATTAAAACAGCCTAATGAAATGTAGCCTAATTAAAGGTAGGGAATAAGTAAAATAACAAAGAATTAGTTTTAGTAAGTAATAAATCCTAGTTTATATCAATAATTCTGTATATAATTAAAAACCTACTTTTTAGTATTGTACAGCATATCATATTTTTAACTTATGGTAATACAATTATCAATAGTGTTTTCTGATTACGTTATTAAGGAAAAATAAAACTGAATAGGTAGTATTTACTACAATAATTTAACCATTATAGTTTGCACTAAGATAATAACAAAGTGTAGGAGTCAGTAAAGAGATAAAAAGCAGTTCCTACCTTTACTCATTTCCTGTCTTTAACCTTTTGAGTAATTCATATCTAACCTTACTCTAAATCCAGATCGAACTAGCAAATTGAAGTGCACAATATTTTGACTCTAGTCTTCATTTTAGGAATTTTAAACAAATATGAGGCTTAACGGAAAACACAAATTTTCAAATAGTTTATATTCCATTTTTGGTGTGGTTTATCACGATTTTGACATTTTTGTACTCTCAAATGTTTAAATGAATTTAATAACACTAAGAAGCGTAATTTATTACTGCATACTATATAGGTTAAATTACATTTCATGTGGGCAACGGTGAATCCAAGTATATAATATTCGAATAAAAAAATGGCAAAGAACGATCATGCATTTTTTTAATACATGGTATAGAAACATATGCAATTAGCTTAAAAACTGAGGACGATTGGTCTGTAAGACCTTCGTTACGTTTTGTCATTTCCTCCAATACTGAGTCGTATCAGTTTTTATTTGTGTATAGAAAAGACAGAGCTTGATGATGTTCAATAGCTTTTATCTGAGGGTTCGAAAAGCCTCATCATTGCAGGGTTATGTTTTGAGAATAAAACGAGCTACAGACTTGAAATATTCATGTAACTTCAAGAAAGCTTATTACGCGAAATTTGGTCTGGCGTAATCATACCTTGTATACAGGGTGTCCCACCCGAAAATTTTATCAGGTGGTTTCCTTTATTCAAGAAAATAGTTCATATAAACACCTTTTATCGAACTACGGCTAGCGAAAGATTTTGCACAATTTTCAGGCGCTTGATTTTGCAATAAAGCGCTATCGATAAACTGATGTTTTTATGGCTTAAAATTATATGTTAAATTTATCGGGTTTTATTTAAAATGAACTTGAAATTTGAATAAAATACGACCCAGACCTATAAGACCACCCATATCTTAGATATCTGCCAAATTATGCAAGAATTGGCCGTGAAAAATATGTTTTGTTTAGATTTAAAGTACATTAACTTCATAAATTATAAAGGTAATAAACACACAATCCGTTTAACTAAAACTTATAGAGAATCCAATTCTGAAGACAATGGTCTAAAATACGCCAATAATTAACAAACGCAAAGTTAAAAAAGTAATGTTTAATTAAATTAATACATACGAAAAATAAGATGAGACATTATTTTGATAAGAGGAAACCACCTGAGAAGGTTTTCGGGTTACTCGTGGAACACTCATATATGGCCTGATGAGTAAGGAAAAAATGTTAACTGTTACTGTGATAAAATATAACACATGCTACGCTTTCAAATGTGCTTTGATCAGAAAATATTTTTTACACGTGTTCTTCGTATATACGTACGTAGTAAATCTCACACAAAAACATTAAACATTATGAAAAACATGTTTTTGTAAACCTCCAAGAATAATAAATAGTATCTGACAATTTTAGTTGACACAATATCGAAAAATTTAAAAATGTATAGCAAAATAACAATAGCTACTCATAGTTCGTTAAGGTTAAGGTATAATTACATGAAAACCGGATTATTTTCATGTGAAATTTCTGGTCGCAATAACTCCAAGAACAATTATTTTATCATTGGCGGAGTTTTTTCTAATAGCTTCAACTATAAAATGTTTTCAAAATAATAAGAGGTGGAACAGGGTTTATAACACAATTGCTCTGTTGATCATGCTAAGAACTCAAAGAGTATACGATTATCAGATGTATAAGGTAGTGTTGTTAGGCAGAGAGCGTTCTGCTGTAATGGAGAGAGATGTGGTTTTACAGTCAGACACGACTCTTTACTTTACACCTCCAGTCTGTTTTAACAATATTTTACGACAATTGTTGTCGGCATTGTTTATTCAGTTGTTCTAGTATTACTTTTAAATACAACATTATAAGTTGTCCCTTACATTCCTTCTGGTCGAGACAACAAAGAATGTTGGGAATTATATTATTAAAGAATTTATTAATATTCGATATGCTTAGATCGTTGATTTCAAGTGTGCCATGAGAAGTGGTCCTTTACAAAATAACAAGCTCTCATTATCAGAAATATTGCATGAAGATGATTTACATTTAAAGTTTTTTTATGCACATACGTATGTTAGGAGGTGTAAAGATGTATGTAGAACTAGAGTCATATATTTAAAAAACATAAAATAGTTTTAAGGTATGTACATTATACTAACTACTTAAAAGTGTTAATTTGGAATTATAGTTGCAAATATACGCAAACATAATGCATCTATTCTCACTTTGAGGTTAAAAAAAATATGGATTTTTGTTAATCTTTATATGTGTTTCATATTTAAAGATTCAGATATGTATAAAATTAAAAATAATTATATTGTTAGCGGTTAAGTAGCAGTACAAATATAACGTAAATAATTTAACATGCAGTGTTTAGATAATATGTATAATTGTGTATTGTACAATTAATAACGTATCAAAAACATTATTCATAGTTTGAAACTTAAGTGTATAAACTGCCTTGTTTTTTTATTTTGACAATTACGAATTAAATTTTCTCCGAAGCAGCAAATAAACGGTAAGATCTAACTCATGGTTTCAAATGTGTTCTATTTTATAGCTGTACTTTTCCCTCTATAGGACAATTTATGTATAAATAATGAAAAATGCATCAGAACAATATCATTCAATAAACGCACTCTTGGTACAGTTGATTAATTTTTTTAAGTTTATTACAAAATATTCCGTAGTTTTTATGGCTCGTATTAAAACAGTAATAAAGATAAAATATACGAAACTATTCAAAAACTTCAGTTGTAAATAAATAAACCAATAGTGCCAGTCATTGTTCAAATTATTTATAATTTTAATAGATTTCATAAAAATGTGTATATGTATAATACAAAACCATAACTATTAATAAACACAGCATATTTTAAAAATATAACAAAACAGTTATGTGCAGGACGTCTAGAATGTAAATTACAATGTATGTAATATAACAGTATTTTGTCTATGTATATTATTTTCATCCTCGATTATAAAGAGATTTCATAATCGTAAGAATATTTCAACTCGAATTAAATTAGGCTAGTCAGTATGTTATGCGAATACGAATTTATTACCTTATGAATAACATTCATGACCTTAATTGTTTAGTAAGTAGAAATAATGTATGACTAACGTAACTAACACACCATTCTTATACGGTGCACTCAATGCACACATATACAGTGGGTGCAAGAATATTGTGAGATACGCTAGTCATACATTATTCATGATTAATAAAATGTAATTTACGCACATTTTAAATCTTTATTCATACTAGGTTCACACTGGTTTCTTATAAACGCGAACTAGTTCTTATAACGGTGACTTCTGATGTTGGCCATCAACAATCATTGCAGCGTTGATAATATATACTTGTGCAGTTTATAAAACGCTCTCAAAACAAATACACAAGGAACAAATGGACGTTTATGGAATATAAATGGATACATGATGAGAAACTGCTGAGTACATACTACTGAGTACACACTGCTGAGTACATACTGCTGAGTACATACTGTTGAGTACATACTACTGAGTGCATACTGTTGAGTACATACTACTGAGTGCATACTGCTGAGTACATACTGCGGAGTGCATACTGTTGAGTACATACTACTGAGTGCATACTGCTGAGTACATACTACTGAGTACATACTACTGAGTGCATACTGTTGAGTACATACTACTGAGTGCATGCTGAGTACATACTGCTGAGTACATACTGCTGAGTACATACTACTGAGTGCAAACTGCTGAGTACATACTACTGAGTGCATACTACTGAGTGCATACTGTTGAGTGCATACTGTTGAGTAAATACTACTGAGTGCATACTGTTGAGTGCATACTGCTGAGTACATACTACTGAGTACATACTACTGAGTGCAAACTGCTGAGTACATACCACTGAGTACACACTGCTGAGTACATACTGCTGAGTACATACAGAATAGAGAACAAACAATGTATCAGGAAACTGCTTACGTAGTGCTTTCGGGAAGCGGCAGACATTTCACCTCGTAAGCATATTGTGCTTTACTATGATTGGAACGAATACCAGAGAGTAACATCTGAAACTTTGAACAAAACCTCTCGATGATATGTGCTGAGTGTTCAAAAGATATATATAGTATAAACTATATGTTAAACATATTGAAATAAAATAATTATGGAATGTCTTATTATAGTTTATAATTAAGAAGCATGATTTGTTGAATATACTATTAACTAATATGTTAAATGACTTTGCTAAATAAAACTCATATAAGTACTTAAAATACTGAAATAAATTAAATAAATCCACAAAAAGGGTTATTGTAATTATGGTTTAGTTTCTTTTAAAAAGTTATCGAAATCACAATACGATATTTGATTGTAACATGAAAAAATATTTACTGTCAATAAATTATCTGATTTTGTGTTTTCTTAATTTATATTTGATTTTCAAGTAAAATTTTTACAACCGAACAATAAAAAAAGTAAAATGGTAGCCTTAAATTGGAAACAATTAAAATGTAATTTTAACAGCATACTTTCAATTTTAATCTGTTAGTAAAAAAAGCAGTAATAATGTTTAGAATATTAATGAGCATTTATTCTTATTATCTCTAATTTTAAATGTGTACTTTTTTATACTTCCTCACAAGTCAACAAGCATGTTTACTCAAATAATTAAGTAAACAGTGACAACATCTGTTCCAGTGTGCCTGACGGATATGTTTTGCTGTCACTATTTACGTGCTGAGATAAAACAAGCGACAACTTATTAATATATATTTTACCAAGAACTGGGTACTGTAGAAATAGTGGCGAGTATGTACACTTTTTGTTTACCTTTAGCAGTATTTTGGTTTTGGTTTGTGTTGTTTCAGATTGACACTAATTATTAGCTGAGGTTTATGTCATTTGTCTATAAAACAAACAATAAATTTGTCACACGATTAAATAAATGATTTTCATACACTAAATATGCCACAGTAGTAAATTAGTGATTGTACGAAAATCCTTGACTGTATCCTGGACCCTTTCGTTTCAAAAACATTGTTTCCCAACGATTCTGATGGATGATTCGTTATTATCGACTAAAACTAGATCGACTGGATCACTCCCTTTTTATTGACCAATAAATTGAGCTATAACTCATTCCGGTGACAAGAAGAAGTATCTATCAGTTGTATACTGTTATTGTGTGAAATATCTTAAGGCAAAACCACAAACATTAATTTATATTCAATATCAAAATATGAAGATTCTCGGGTCTTAGTTCGCAACCGCATCTATCTATAAACCAAAATGGTCTGACCGGCGAGTTAAAAGAAAAATGTACAACACATACATTTGTTATAAGATTAGTATTTTATTGTAAGGTTACAAGAACTTTTAGATTCATGGTAAATTAGTATAATTCATTACTCAGAATGGATAAGTTAATTTACAAAAGAGTTATCTCTGACACTCATGGTCCAACTATACTGCCTATGTGAACCACGTGAATCTTGCAATTGTAAAAATTTCAGACGTTTAACAAAGGCCCTGCTATATTACTTCTTTAAAGAACCTTTTATAACTAATGTTCTATTTATAGGTGTTTAATCCATTTGGTTTGTGACTGAATTTAAAAAAAGTGAGCAGGCTTAGTTATTGAATCGGGCTTATACGATTAATAATAATAATAATAATAATAATAATTATATATATATATATATATATATATATATATATATATATATATATATATATACTGACTGTACTGCTGTTGATTATGTATTACGGTTTATTTTTTGTGGTATACTGCATTTAAAATGTCGGGGTAATTTTTCAATTGTAGCAAATTCCAATATGTTAGGTAATGTTTCAAAGATTCTTATCTACTCTTAGTCTAATGTTAACAAAATGATGATTATATTTTTAAAATACTTTTAAATTCAAAATATAGGTTTTTAAAACCTTGGATGGAAGAAGAGAAAGTTAAAAAGACTTCTTAGATAGAAAAAATAGTAAACAAACTTTAACTTTAAGATTAAGAAAAAAATATATGAATTATGATGCACATTTTAACGTGAATTTAGAAAGAATAATATCACTATTATAAAAGCACTTGGAAGGTAATGGGACCAGTAAACAAACGCAATAATTAGTTGCTCATATTATTATAGGAAATAACACCTGAAACTAACAAAAAGGTGTTCGATATTCAAGACTCGCAACGTCATGTATTACTAACAAGGGTATGATGCATATCTGATGCTTACAGTACCTTTTCTATTATCCATACAAGTCTAAAGTTGTCATTTCGGCGTTACTAAAACTGCTGTAATACAACTATGTTAATTAATTTTGATGTTACCTATGAATCCTTGAGATATATCATACATAGTATTTAACGTTTAAGAAATTAAACATGGTCGGGGATAAATGGTGCAACGGTGTTGGTTGTGAGAGCCGTAATTAATTACTTTTTTGATGTTTTCAGTGAAAAATTTATAATCTAAGTTGTCAGTTAGGAGTTACACTCGATATATTAAAAGCTATGGTTGTATGTCATAACCATATATCAGAAGTAAAGAAGGTATAATTTAAATAATTACTTACCTGTGTCTGATCTGTATTTCAAAATTTGTTAAATATGTTTTATTATTATTATTATTCGATATTATGTAGGTACATAATACACGAAATAACCTTTCAGATAAAAGAAATTTAAATTATTGTGAGGTAAAAGTAATGAGCTTGTTTTGGTACAATTGTCTCGAAGATATACAGTGGGATTAACAAACACGTACTTGTTGTAATCCTGTTATTACACGTATTATTAAGTACGATGTTTGTTGCTGGAATAAGAGTTGTTCCTTGTAATTTATTTGCAAGATATTCATTATTGACAACATTAATAGTAGGGGAACTTACCTATCTCAGTTTCTCTGCATTTATACATGCAATAATATACCTAACCAGCGAATGGCGTTTTGTGGCTCTTTTTATGGCACCTTTATTGTTTTTGGTTTATTATAATGATTGTGAGATCATAAGTTTCGTTATTAGTTAAATTATTTTGTATATGACACTCCATTGTCTTTTACTTTCGGAGTTTTATTTGTACTTAGTAATACAGGATTTTTTTTAAATACATTAAGGTCTCAGTGGGTTTATACTTAGTACTATAAATAAATGCGTAGTATTTAATATCTAGTTAACTAACTTTACCAATAAATTTACTTCACTTACTTATACAAATATGTCCTCTTACTCACATAGCACTCACATAATTATGTTCGGTATAGAAACTGGTAACTTTTTATTGTAAACTCTATAATTTGTGATATAACTGAACTATTGATTTGAAATTTCTGTAAAGCTTAATTTATACAAGCAGTATTTAGTTTGATTATTACGCATGTTACCATGAGAACTGGCTGAATGTTAGTAAATATATTTACATTATTCTTATTGGTAACATAGATGGTAATGTGAAAAACATAGAAAAACCTAATTTGTATACAAATTTGAATACTGTCAATTAAAATCTTACAAAATTAAATAGTAACCATGTAATGCGGATACTTTGTTAGAATTATTGGTTACATGGATTTTGTTACATTTGATCTGGTCCCTTGTGACGGTTTATTTATCGATAGGCAAGAATGAGTTTGATGATGGTACATGTCAGTCTATATAATTTAAACTAAGTGCCATTTTATCCTGCATTCATTACGCGGCAAAAATATCTTGCGTCTGCCTAGAGGCTTTAAAGATTTCTTTCGTCTGTCTGTCTGTCTGTTTATAATCACGATATGTAACACGGCGTACTCCCACCTTGTGATCAGTAAAGAATAAGCCTCCCATCTCCTTCGTTACAGTCTAAGGCAAAAATAAGATACATATAGTAAAAAAAACACCCAAGTTTAGAGGATATTGGTGACATGATTAAAAACGCATTATATTTTCTTAAATAGTACACGTCATTTTCCTCATTAATTAAAAATATATGGAAACCTTTAAGAAACACTGTAGCTGCTAACTAATTATAGGTATACACGTATAAAGAACTCTTGTTATCTTGCCAAAGGGGAATGTTTTGTTAAATAAAATTAATTATCCTCTGCCTCATACACACACACACACACACACAAACTCATTTTTTCTTTGAAAACATAAAACTCGCTTCCCTTTTCTTGGAAATGACTATAACACAGCGATTATATTTTTAAACACTCTTGTTTGCATGTACATATTAAATATAATTTGAAAGGAACATAATCATAATCATCATATACTGAAATAAAATTTCAGTAGACAAGCGCGTATAAATGTGTAAGAAAGAACTAATTTCTGTGAAGAGAGACTGTAAAGGAAATAGCTTACTTATCAATACAATACACAACCCTAACACTGAACAGTGATTATCAACTAGTGAGCCCCCAAAATACAACATTGCCGAGGAGAAAGTCTCAGGAAGGGAAAATTTCAAGAGTTTTTCTACAATCTAATACAGTAGATTATGGTAATTATGTCTGTATAAAATATTTTTAGGTTTTCTGAAATAACAGTTATGCTTTTATGAACAAAAAAGTTCTTATTCACTTCCGTAAAAAGCATAGTATGTCAATTAATACACATATTTACATTCTTATTTTTCTTTACTAAAAAGTGTAGGAATAAATGAGATTTTTAAAATTGAGAAACAATACTCTTTTTTAGTATTCAAGGTTTACCCGACCTGTGTAATAATTAATCTCTAGGTGTTCGGCTTCTTATTGCGTCGACAAGAGGTGTACACAAAGTAAACTCTTGAATATCTAGGTCTAACTGTGTTAAAATATGTTGTCCATAGTAGCTGAGTAAGGCAGTCACTTTGGCATATTCTGTTAAGTAATTACGACTATCCACCAATTTAAATTGTTTCGAGAATGTAATTGAGTAAGCAGTGTCAGGACATGGTGTGAATCCGAAAATCTATAAGTTACATAAATATATTTCTATTTAAAAACTATCAATTAATTCAATATTCTTTGAAATGGTTAGGAAATGTATAGAAGCATAATATTTTAAAATAATGAAATGTAAATTTTTCTTTGTGCTAAAAGTTGCAGAAACCAAGATTTTTAATTTCTGAAAAATGTATGTACGCTCTCACAAAAAGAGTAATGAAATTATTTTATGCGAAAGCCCTGGTCTCAAAACTTATTTAACGGAAAATAGGGAGTAATCTCCATTAATTGTTAAATTTATTTACCCAGTGAAATACCTGTTACAAAACTCTTTTTGTTACATTCGTTTGGTAAAATCTATCTCTGAGGGCTATAATGCAAAGGAATATAACGGAAGAGAGTAATTTTCAACTTACATAAATCAGTCGCGACAGCCGTCAGAGTTTGGGTGGGTACTCGTAAATAACGCAACTTGACTACAATATAAGGCTTTGTGGTTACATATGTAACCATTGTAACCACAATGTGCCATTACCAAGATGAGAGCTGTACTAACATAATGCATATGAATACTACATTGATGATTATATATTTACTTCTTAAAGTAAATCTTTTGGCATTAGCAGAACAACAACTATCATAATGGGTGGAAGTGGGTTATTAAAAGTTACATGAATCTCTTTTCTGAGAAAAGGGTTTCTACCGTATTATGTTTATAACGGTAATTTAAGTGAAGCAAAGTCTTTCATCTGTTATATTTTTGGTTTCTCAAAACACTATTTACTAATTGTTTTAATTATAGTTTACAGTGTAGCTCTTGTATTTTGTTAAAATCGGATACAGAAATACAGCTTATGAGTTATAAATAATTACTTAAATACTTCATTCTTTCATAAACACTTAATAGTTTTTTACATCGGCCTTGTAACTTTAAAACAGATGATTAAAGTGAGACTTGCTTCCTTTTCTTTGTTAAACCTAAAAAATAATGTGAAAATTTAACAAAACTTTTAACAAATACACACTTTCTATTAAGTAAATAGACGGGTGGTAGATATTTTTAAATTCCTAGTTAAGATGCCATTATGATGAGTCATTAAAGTTAAATATGAATTTTCTGTAACTTTGCGATCTATTATCTTCAGAACTAATAAAATAAAATATACGGCCGAATTTCTGAAATGTTGTACTGAAGAAACAACATGTTTTGGACGTGCGATTTATACATATTGGACTAAAATTAGTGTAGAGTATCAGTATAAAACATTTATAAAAGTCCAGAAAACTTCTGGTTTCCACAAAAAACATTAGATAATAAAAAAAACTAAATTTTAATTTGGTAAATTAAAATTTAAAACATTCCATATTTTTAGTGACGAAACATTTTTTGTGTAACTATTAAATTTTATTAAAGATTGTAAATTTGGACGATTGCAACCGTTTTCGGTCTTTTATATGTCAAAATCAGAAGTCGAAAATAGGTTCATTGGTGATATAATTTACAGAATTTTCACAATACCCGTGCTGATGTCACTTTCATGAACTGGGAAGTAGCAGTGATTTTGTAAGAAGTGTTATTATGTTATGTTTATATCGTCGTAGTAATCATAGTGTATCTTATCACAGAATATATTTGTTATTATATAACTTAAACAATCTTATTTCAAAGGCCTTAAACAGTAAACGCTAATTTTGCAAAGCGAAAACAATATTTTAATCTTAAATAAATTAACACTGAATGATTATAACTATTTCTTATGGAAATAATTTGTATCGGTGGTCGATTAATATTTTTAACCTAATGTCAGACGTGGACACAACAACCAATGAAAGTTCATAATCACATGTAAATATTACATGAAGAAAATATGGGATATTTTTTCCAGGTGTACAGAGGTCCTGGTGCCCATTCCACTGATTGTATCCTTTTCTTCAGCCAAAGGCTTAAGCCTTTTGAGAACACCCTAGTTGAGTTACAGAGAAAGAGCTTTATCAGTAACAACACCTTTATAGTTTCTTCATATACAATTTTCAGTTGAAGAAGTCAAGATTTTTATAGTTTTAAATATTAAATTAATGTTATTCTAATTAATCTACATTTTTATTTATATTTATATTTTAACTCTAAAATTTGAAATTTGACTGCTTATGTCATCGGAAGTGTATGGCTAATACCTTGGATTTCATCAACACTATTTACAATATTTGTCATTTACAACATGTTTCCTTGTACCAAAGAGGATGTGATGTGGACAGAGAACACAGGTAACACGAATCCAATAATGGCAAATCAAATCATCATCAACGTCCGACCTTCAATTAGCTAGATTAAAGGACTCGTCTCCTGCTCCTATAGCGTAGATCATTAAACATAGATTGTCTTAGTATTATATGGCGTGGTAAAGTATATTCTTATTCTCATCCTTCGTGCACTAAGATGACTAGTCTAGCAATAAGATAGTATCAGTTAGATAGTAAATTTAATCATCTATCATGTAAAATATAATTTAAGTAAAAAATGCTAAGTGTTAAAACCATTACAAATATTGCCATATTCTTTGTTTAAAGTTTGTTATTGCCGATGGAAGGTTTGAAAGGATAGCAAGATTTTGGACATTTGCCATCATTATAGGTTACAAACGGTATAAAACAACGTTTCGTGGATTGGAATTTATCCTCTTCGTCTGGTGGGGTAGGTATTATTAATACATACAAAAATAAAGAACAGAATGAAGTGAAGAAGGAAAAGAAAAGGGTTCATAAATACCCAAAAGCTTCTTGGAGTCCAGTCCAGGCGTTTTCACTGCACAGGATGCAAGTCCCGAGCACAAACCACAAGTACGAGGATCAAAATTAGACATCACACATCACACCAGCACAAACTACAAAGGGATACTGAATGCCCTCATATGCTTATATGTTTGAAATAAAAAACTAACATCTGTTATGCAAAGTCTGACCCTTACTACCACTCATTACCTACACTGGATAGAATTCTTATTAAACGTTCGTATCATTGAGACTAGGCATACCAATGCGTCCTGTGTATAGCTATTGTATATTATAGTAAATTATATGTATAGTATAGCTAAAATTAAAACGTCTGGATATTTTAACTGGATTCAGACACGGTTGAATATTTGTGAATTTCAATACATTTTTCCTTACTTAAAAATATAAATTATCAAATTTCCCAATCTATTCTGATCTGAAGTTTCATAATATTCAACAGGAACTATATTAGTGGTATTTAACGGTATTTTAATGTACTCGTTCGTCCAATTTTTTCTTAACTGATTTATAGCCATTACTGAACATATTATCCCTGCATTTATCTAGTATATTTATTCATCTCTATACATGGGCAATGACACCCAAAATCCTGCAGTCTTATACAGGAGAATGTTGAAATATTTTATATTTCATTTTATATTTTTGAATAATTTGGTTGAGAAAAAAATAGTTGGGTTGAATTAGTAAAAGAAGCTAACCTAATAGGAAATTACCCTTTGTACTTGCTTCCGAATTGAAGAGATGTTCAGAATGTGCCTCTTAACACTTACGAATAATTTCATACACTTCAACATTCGTTCTCCACAGTACGTTAGACCTTGTACAGATGGAGGAATTTAGCTGCACGCACGGAACCCAAATACTACCCTTTCAACAAATAAACGCTATCTGTGTGGAGGGTTGCGTTTACGTGCTAGCCGCTGAGGTTAAGACGCAAAAATCTTTTTAATATCAGTTTTGCCGATTAGCATCGACAACAAACAATGCATTTTGAAAAAATACACGTTAAACGTAACTATAAAAATTTAATAAAAAATAAATATATGTCTTACTATTGCTCTTATTTGAATTTCTCTAATTTTTTAATTTTCAATGAATGCGATAATATATAGTTAATTATATGTAATATAGTTATATGTACTAATTAAATATAATACTGGAGTAAATTTAATATTATTACAACAATTTCCCTCGAATATCTCGAAAAATAATGAGACGCTCCGGGCATTCATATAGTTACCAGATGTAAGTAATACATCGGTTTTTGCAATACCCAATGCAACTAGGAGGTATAAGCTAGCCAGAAGTGAAACCTCTTGAGGTTAGCGTTACAGTTAATAAATTTACATACGTTATATTGTGTTACGTCTGAATTATGTAGTAGCTTATACATGTCTCACATGACTCAGGTTATGAAAATATTCCAACCTCACTTTCTACGTAATAAAATCGGCAATGGGTAAGAATAAACAAAGTTTTACAACTTTCTTTTCCAAATTAAGAACAAAATTTCATATTTTATAAAATATGTAAGCTTTTTATGTATATGGAAATTTACAAGTCTCTTTCGAGTACAGAAATTGTAAGTTTTAAAAATTATTATAATTTCCTAAATCTTTGTCCGTATATTAACTGATTAAAAATACTTTGTAATATTTAAATCTTGCATATTCACAATGTATAAATGACTATAAAAATTTATGCAAGTAATAAAAATTAAAAAGTGACATATATTATTTGGAAATAAATGGTCGAACTGCTTGCAGTTTTTTTACAGTGAAATTTTGTAGATTTTATTAAATAAACGGGCCAAACGTATTTTGCCCATGATAAAGTCTCTAACTTTCTGGCACGAGTTTTCAGGACATAAGATCCCAGCCTAATTGTTTTCGAGCGGAAGTTATATTTTTGTACACATCTTAAGCATATAAAATTCATATTTAACTTTTTTGGAATTTTTTGAAATTTAGATACTGTTTTAATCCTTAAAAATATAGGCTAAAAAACTCATGACACAAAAATAATTTTTAGAGGAAAATTCTCCGTAGTTAAATGATCCCCTAATTCTGCGGAGGAATAAAAATATAAGGCTGATACCTTTAACTGTTCTTGAGATAGTATCTTACTGATAAAGTATGGAAAGGCAGTCAGAGCGAAACACAATTCCAATTTTTATTCCACTCACAGAATATGTAAACAAAAAAACAACACAGCATAAAAACCCTAATGACAGGAAATCAGCGGTACAATTGTGCGATGTTACCAACACAACAAAATTAAATGTCTTTTTACCCTAATATCAACACTATAAGAGTTTGTACTGTAAATGGTAATATCAACTTTCTTAACGACCTGTTTTGCGAACAAATTTTACTGTGCAGACTAAAAGAACAAGTGCTATCCAAAAACGTTAAGTCTGATTCCTTAAAATGTTTACTAAATTAACAGCATTAAAGAGCGTACAGTAGTAAAAAAGTCTTCTTAATTTTGAAGGTGTACTCCCCTCCTATCACCTTCCGTCGGTATTGTTAAAGACGCTTAGTGAAATCACAGTGTATTATGTTTTTCTATTGTATATCCACAATCATGGACATTTAAATACAATTACTATACACACGCACATCCTGTCGTAAGGTATGACTAGCGATTTGTAAAGAAATGACTGGCACAAGATGATTCCCTAAAACTTAAAACAAAAAATAAAGAAACAAAGGAAAACCAGACCAACCAAATCCTATGGATTGACTGTCTTCGTCACATTTGGATGCCACACATTGTAAATATAACCATACTTCGTATTTACAGTTTGACATTAAAAAACCAAGCGAAAAGGAATATTAAATTACTCCAATAACGATACCCAATATAAAAACATAAAACAATAAACAGCAACAGTAAGATGAAAAAATTAAAGCTTAATGAAAATATGCTGTTAGTTCAAAATCATGGAACAAACTTTCATTTTCATACCAATAAAAAGAAAAACCCATCATTGAAGATATACCTCATGTAATGTGATTCCATATTTTGATATTGAATTAATATTAGCTTTAATGAGTTATATATTAGGGTACTGAAGTCTATTCTAGCTTTCTTTTTGTTTTTCTTATTATAATTTGTTTAACTAAACCATGTTTGATACAGTAACGTATATCAATGATACGATATGCCTGGCCTGATCCTGTGAGATGGGCAAGTATTAGATAGGAACACCGGAGTCTAGCGGCAAATCCCAACCTTTATTTCCATATGGGTGTTTATCTGCAGACTAATAGCTCAAAAGGTCTTGCAGTAATATTCAAACAAGTTATTATATATTTTAAGAAACTTACTTTTGCATCAATTCTTACTAAGCGTGATAATTACTGCGTAGACAATTTAAATTAAATTCTTAAAGTAAACCGTTATAATTAATCGAAATGACACTCTTACTGAGTACCAAATAGAAAGTCGTCTAGTGCTTTATTTCAATTCTTGCATTGATTAAATTCTGGTGTGAAGTGGTGGTGAAGTGTTGTGTTTAATATTTACCACCGAACAAATGTTTATATAAACCACCAATTCAAATGTTACCCTCAGTACATATGTTATACGTGGGTTACTGATAAATGAAACTATCAGAACGAATAACTTAACTTGCACAATTAAAACAAAGCATATAAAATTAATTTGTCACAATTAGCGAAATTAATACAGTCTGCGTTAAATAATAATAATAATTGGTAATACATTTTAGTAAACTTTAATTGGGATTTTTCAGACATCAATCATCGTTCGGTAATACAATAAATCAGTAAAACTTCGTTTCAAGATCTGTAATCTGATGTCTTCTTCATGTGGTTAAACAATCTAAGTCTTGACACATATAAATAAGTCTTGCTCAAAGTAAACCAATCATACCCGAGCGCTGTAACGCCAATCTAACAAACATCTGTGTCAACTTCATACACACTATCTCTAAAAATGTGCATTAATAAAAATCAAACATTAATGAATTAATCAAAATTGAAGGATTTGATTTGAAATTGAAAATCACATGTCAAATAATAATGGCATATGTCAGGAAACCGTTATGTTAACTCCACAAAACTTCCACCGTAGACATAAAACTTTTAATTGGAAACCGCGTGATCATTTAAGAAATTTAATTTAGTCTTATATTAAATGCATTATTATTATTAAAAGACAGATCATTTTCGTAACTAGTAATAATTATATTGTGTCTTAGAACAATTGATAGGCCAAGGTTTAAACTTGAAGTTAGATTGATTTGGACAAGTCGTTTAGTTTCAATTGAATTCCAACCTTCCGAACTTTACCTAATTCAGGTTTATGATGCTTTCTGCCCATTACGGTTCTTTTTCAAATTATTAAACTCTTGATTTTAACTGGACCGTAAAACTAAATAATTATTTTAGTAATTGATTTCTTTTCTTAAAAAGCTAAAATAAAACGTTATGTTTATAATGTAATACATAAAAACTACATGACCATAAATGACACGGATTAGAGCTTGCCTAAAATTTAAGCAATATTGTATGTAATAACTCTCCAAATTGAAAAGAAATCATATGATTCGATGTGGAAACATTCATTGAAATGTCATGTAATTGTTTTGTTTTTATTGCCTTTTCATAAAATTGAGAATATTACGTAAATTTAAACTTTTTTACATTTGTGATTATCGTTTTTAAATGGATATTTATGTTAAAAAAATACTTATATGGTGTTCATTGTAAGCTTCAAAACAGTTTCGAACAATATAATTGCGTAGATTCTTAAACCTATATTTGAACCTAAAATTCTTATAAATTATTTACTTGGAGATAAAAAAATAGTTTTGCTGCATTTACGTGCTTGGTTAGGAAAATTAAAGATGGTATTAAAATAATGTTGTTTTATAGTTTACGGGCCAAGAATTAATTTGATTTTATGAACAAACAATTTACTTTTTTATTGAAATTGATTTAGAGAAATGTTATTAAAAGGAAGTAGATCGCCATTCACGTTAATTTAGGCGGGGGGTCTTTACATGAGAAGGTGTTGAAGGGGAAAGTACTCTCGAAAAACCAGGTAGCTTGCTTATACAGTGCAAATCGGCCCTTGGATCATGGACTATTAAGCAAGGCTTTGTACTTATGGTTAAAACAATTAATACATTGATTCGATCTGGAACTCTTAAGACACTACTAATGGTATTTACACAAGAATCGATTTTAATAAATGATTGATCTTCTCTCCAGGAAGTACATATGACACACACAAAATTATAATAAATTGATAAAGACATAATACCGGTACCAAACATCACTATTTGTATACCTCGTCTGTTACTGTTTAGAGTATAAAATAGCTTAAATATCATCTCTCTCTCTCTCTCTCTCTCTATATATATATATATATAAATATATATAATATAATTATAAATATATATATATAATTAATATATATATATATATATATATATATATATATATATATATATATATATATATATATATATATAGAGAGAGAGAGAGAGAGAGTGAGAGAGAGAGAGATGATATTTAAGCTACTTTATACAAACAGTATAAAGTATATTATATATATATATATATATATATATATATATAATAATAAATATATATATAATTATTGGTCGTAAACATTATATTTTTATCTAAATAATAAATTACTTGGACATAAAGTGGGCCTAAACTGGACATAGAGAAGATCAATTTTTATATTCTGTGTTAATTCTAAATATAGATAAACAAACATGATCAAATTTTGAGGTCCAATCACTCGATATCTCCAGTAACCGGATCTCGATTGATTGCGTTGGAAGCGGAGCGACGAGCTGTTGTTGATGAATGAATAAGCGTTTAAGCACTTTCCCTACACTTTGGTACCATTGGTTCATTTAAAAATAAATAAATAATGGTAGCTCCACAATGGTCTATCAATCTGAGAAAGTTTTAAATTTTAAAACAACATAATGTAATATTTATAGATTTGATTACTAAGGCTTGAAATATATTGAAATGAGTTTAAATTTTGTAAAAGTTAAAATCTATTTTAAAAATATATCTTTATATGCAATAATTTACTACTACTATTAATTTGCCAAATAATAATGATTTAAAAGCATTTTTTAATCATAAACTTAACTATTTTCATACAACGCTAGATCTGGTAGTGATACAAGCCTGAAAATGTTGCGGCATTCCCTTTTGGAGACACAAAACAATTTTTATATATCCTAAATAGTTAGTGTTTCTATTCACCTAACCATAGACGTATTTGAATTGTGCGTAGAAATTGATATGAGGGACGTCCTTAAACAACATTTAGATTAAAAAAAAACAGTATCCAAATTTTCAGCAGAACCATCATAAATCTATCAAAGGATTTCCATATCCTTATGGCATAAATTTATTAATGTTCTCAAATTTATATTTTATATTTTTTCCAATGTTCTCCCTTATTATAGTAAAATAGGGAAGAAGTTGTACAGTAAAATTTTATAATTTCTTTTTCTGTTCAGATTTTATTAATATTTTATACAGTTACTTCAAAATAACATCTACATTTACAAGATTTTGATACCTACCTAAGAGGATACATTCCTATCCACAAATAATCGATTTCTGTTTTTGTAAAATCCAGCGATGTCAAATATCCAAAATCATATTACCCTTTTTGATTAGTTTTCTTGAGTGTTGGTGTGAAAACATTTTAAACTCTTAAAAAAACTTATAACAAAATTAAACGATGGTTTAAAACAACGCTTTACAACCCTTATCACCACTTACAGACGATAATTTCCACTCTTTAGTCTAAACCGTTCAGATTATGGCTCCGGTTGCATTATGCCTTGGTAAATAATTTCTTATTTAATTACGTTTATGCTACATTTTATAAATCACACATAAATGAAGCTTTACGAACACCAGTTTTTTGACATTGTTTTGAATTTGTGTATTATTATCAAGATTTTATTTACTTTTACATATTGCTTCTAACTATCTGCACAGACTTACTTAAATGACATAATACCCAGTGTTTAGGATGTTTATGAATATTTCAAATAGTAAATGGAATGTGAGTCCTAAAACTAAACCAGTTGGGTTCATTAAAACACTACCAATGTAATGTCAAAATAATATATCGCATTATAAATTAATATGATTTTATCATGAAGTAAATATATAGCAGTAAATAGCTTGAATTTATTTTAATTTTTTATTTAAAACCTTTTATATTATTTAATTACCAAAGAATAAATAAAAAAAGTTAACAAATCTAAAGACATAAATATAATAAGATTAACATTACCAAAGTTTCAATAACGTGATATTAAATATATAGCTATTTAAAATATTTACTGAAAATAAAAAAAATCTGTAATAAGAAAAACTAAACTGTCGATATATTTATAAAAAAAAAAACATTCCGTCAATGGCTCAGAATAAAAAAATCGACTGATCACTAGCTGAAAAATTTCAAGTATGCAAATTAATATCGATACGCATCATTATTAAATATAAACTTTAGGTATAGCAAATGTAAATTAGGTCAGCAATCCAAAGTTTTCAAAAATAACAGTATATCAGTAGTAATATATTTAAATCTTCTTGGAAAGAAATGCCCTTCGTTAGTATAATAACTCACGACGGTTACACAAACGATAGTTAGGAACAGGCTGGGTTTTATGAATGTAACTTTTTAAGCTGTAAAACTTTAATATTAACCATGAAGAGTGAGAAAAATAGATTACATGTTAATCATGTTCAAATAAAACGTATGCGATTAAATGCTAAAATAAATTAATCCAAGGACCTTTAGAAAGGAACGTGACAAACGTTACAGCTGCGACAATTCAAAGAAAGGAGCTCTTGGACGAGTAATAGCTACGACAAAGGAACGTAGAGGAATGCATTTGTAGTTGCCTCAAGTAAAACGTCAATTCATTGTGTATGTTATTAAAATGATATTTATTACAATCCAAACTAATTGAATTTTATTCTATAAAAAACACAAAATGCATTCTGGGAAATATATTAAGTATTTGTTAATATAAAACTGCTATTGTAAAAACGTATATGCATCCTGCTAAAAATTTGAAAAAGAATTATATATATATTTAATATATATTTATATTAAATTTCTGAATTTATAGAAGCAAAAATATTAGTAGAAGATAGATGTTAAAATACAAGGATTGGTAATGCCTTAATCTGAGATGGTTTGTTATTTCCATTACAAATTCAGGATAGCTGGTTTCATTCAATAGTTTTTCAAACGACATTCAAAGAGTAACAATAATAATATCTTTATAATTAACAAATTCATATTCATATTTTAATATACCATTATTATTATATTATTTACATCTATAGCTGTAAAACCTCACCAAACGATAATACTTATTTGATAATTATAACATTAAATAATATTATAACTCTTATGCGTATGTAAATTTGGATACTGGAAAATTGATTTCTGTCTCGACGATATAAAAAACGTAAGTGGTTAAGCAAATATACGAATAAGCCTTTGTTTAAGGTGTTGCAAACGGATTAGGTTTTAGAAAAGAATTTTTTTATTAAGAAAGGAAATGCAGAAAAAACATGTAGATCGCTCCCCTACATATTGGAATCAGAATTAGAAAGCCTATTTGTAATCGGGTACAAGAAAATACAAATGAAATGCTATTGGCTCACTCATTTACTCATCACTAATTCTCAAACCTCCCGATATCTCACATTTGAAAATTTTCACACGTATGCCTTACAATTTAAATAGAATAAGCAAATATTGTCATAAAGATCAAACATTCAGAGATGTTAAAATGGGATTTGCAACACCTAGAGGAAGTATATTTTGTTTATGACGTTTATCACACGTGTCTTATGCTCTCGACCGAAATATAAAATGTATTTCATAAATATAAAGGTGTTAAATTGTTGCTGAAACTTCTAGAATAATGATTTTAATAATGATACTTTAAAACCTTATTGGTGTACTAGAAATATTAAGGTTTACACAAACAAGTACCTTAAATAGAGAAAGAAAACATTTTTTGCACTTTGGAGTTGAAACGGAGATGCAAATCTTTAAAAAACTGTGTTTTGTTTTTAACTTCTAGAAGTTCTAGAGATATAAAATTAGACCCACAGTGTCTTACAATCTCTAAAAAGTCAAATAATATTTTTTCAGAAGATAAACCAGTCATAGAAGTTGAAGTGGAGTTGCAATCCCTAGGAGGGCTATATTTTGTTTTTTCAACTTTTAGGCGTCGTAGAAATTTTAATTTTCCTTACGTAAAATAAAAATACTATGTTTTTTAAAACATTTACCAAATGATTTGGTTGTGTTACGCTATTAATATGTAAACATTTTCATTTTAGTAAGAACAAAAACAGTTTGCCTAAGTCATTACTTACAATGTATTAGCGCATTGGTTTCAATTTATTTAAGTTGCTGAAAGTCAGTAACATTTTCCATTCTTAAACTCTACCGAAATAAAACTTTTTACCATAACTTTTTTATTTAAACTTTACTAGACTTCATATTAATACGCAAAATATATGAGTTACATAGTCTCAGTTTAAACATGAGTGATACTATAATAATTTACAGACTGCAGACAGTTTCTTTCTAAAACCTAAGAAAACATGTGGCGTACTATGGTGTACATAAAAATATATTACATCTATCGTTTAATTTTACACGAGAAAAGTTTCACTCACGAACCACCACAAACGTAACTTAAGGCTACTTTAGTTATAAGTTGCAATAATATTCTATAAACATTATTTTTATATAGAGTCCTATTATACGTAATTAAAGCGTTTTCTCGAGATAGGCCATTATAATATAAAATATTATAATAATTGATAAAATAATAAATTTTTTCCTACCAATCGGTACTATAGAAGATTGATAAATTGGGCTTGCCGTTTAAAATACGTACTTTGGTGAAGTTGGAGGGACAATATTTATGGATGTATATTTTATGTCAGTATTTACAGACAATAATGTTATATCGCACATTGCAATAGTATCAGACTGTGCATGAAATGTATTCTCAGCACGGATATAGTGAGCAGGCGTGTGGTGGATGTATTATTTATAGCTTTTCTGACAGGGTATAAGTCTTGTAATTATTTCCATAGGATTTGTTGTCAGGTAGCTAAATATTTTGATGCTCGTATATCGTATATCAATAAATATTAGACATACGGTAGTGTAAATCATAAACAAATGTTATACTATAACAATGCAAATGTAAATAAGAATGCATAACTATTGATAAAGTGCCTAATGGTGTCTATTTTATATAATTGTACATTTAGTGTTATCAAGTTTAGTAAATACGTGGGAATATTACTTACTGTCTATTTAGTGGCAGAAGGAACTTAGTTCCAGGCTGATTTTGGTAACACCGTGCATGTTGGTTACTCTCTTTATTCATAAAATACACTAATATTATAATTATGGTAAAGATGTGAGCATACTCACAGTCCATTACGTACCTTACGTCAAGAGTTTCTTCTATAATCAGTGTTTTTCTGCCCTCTTCTTTACGCGTGTTCAGTCTCTAGTACGTAACTGGCTGAGCATTAGCAAAGCGTATTGCAGGTGGGAATGAAAAACTTTAATTTTGACTTCCTGTTTAGCTCCCTGTCTGTCCGTACGATTTATCGAAGACAAATTTACCTATATACTGTTGGCACGAAGCTTCATTACTATGAGAAAAACTGAGATCGATTAAGGTGTATGTAAATCCATGAGATTTGGCTGTGTTAGCGAATAATTTTACATTGGCCCTATGGGTGACCATGATGGCAACGAGACATGAGCAGAATAAATACATTTTTAAACGAACTCAGTGTACAAATAAAATATTTTAACATGTTACATATCAACACATTCAATATAGACTTATTATCCGAACTTATCAAAAATAATTTATTGTATAACTTTTATTATAAAGCGCTGATATAAAATCTAAATTAATAAACAACACGTGAACGTGTCGTATTTAATAAGCCGTTATAGCGTTGATGGGTCGATTAATTTTAATCGAATATTTAGTGTAACCTAGGTAGTCGATATTTAAACATCTTCGTCGCAGTAAATTAAGCTGAGTGTAGAAAAAACCTTAGAATTTAAAAGAACTTTTTTGGTTTGTTTTCGGTCTGAAATTCTTATATATTAAAATAAATATCATTGTATTCCTAAGGCATTTTCCTATTCATATTTTGTCTTTCACCTTTTACTAAACACCACATAATGCAAAAAAGAGTTTAATAGTCGTTATTGTATATATTTTAAGATTAAAGTTAAATAAACTGTAACAATATTAATTACAGAAATTTACGCGAAAACATTTGATTTTACATCAGTGTTCTGTTTATTTCTCCCATATCAATATAACTTATTTATAAACCAGTCATAGAAGTTAAAGTGGAATTGCAACCACTAGGAGAGCTATATGTTGTTTTTTAACTTGTAGATGTAGTAAAAATATTTAATTTTCCACACTTAAAAAAATAATGTTTTTTTACATTTACTAAATAGGTTGATTATGTTACGCTATTACATTATGTAAAAAGTTTAACTTTAGCAAGAACAAAAATGGTTTGTCTAAGTAATTACTTAAAAACATTAGCGCATTCATTTCAATTTACTGAAGTTGCTGAAATTCAGAACGATTATCCATTCTTATGCTTAACCAAGATAACAATTTCTATCATAAATCTTCTATTTAAATGTTACGACCAGACTTTATATTAATCATACAGTCAATACCCCTCTATATATATATATATATATATATATATATATATATATATATATATATATATATATATATATATATATATATATATATATATATATATATATATATATATGAGTAATTTTAAAGTGTAAATTAACAGAAAGCAACATCAGTACTGATGAGGTCGTATTACCGGGGCCTTTAGGGGGATATAATTTGGTTTGGTGTCGGGATCACCACGTGGTTCCTCACCACTACTGGAAAATAGGTTTAAATTATTATTTTTTTTATAGTTGTAGCATTTAACAACATATCGAATGTTTTTCCATTAATCGTCCAGGTGTTGTAGTTTCATATTTTAAATAACATAATATTGCATTGTGAGCATGTCAGGTCTGTATGCTTGGAAAGGCCTCCAGCAGTAATTAAAACCTGTCACAGTTCACTTTACGAAACAGTAATTATTTAAATTTCCCCTGAGACTTTCCCTTGAATGCGTTTTTATGCTATTTATACAAACATCACCTGTAATATCATTGTGAGTATGTTGTACTTAACTTATACTGAGCCGAACTAAGAGGAATACAGATTCCTAAAATTACATAAAAGCCACCAACGAGTATTTCTATGTATAAAAAGCAAAGGGGTCGCTTGTAAATCCCTAATGATCCGACTTTCTGATATCTGAAATTTGGCACAAATATAAAAAGTAAGGTATATTATGAAAATCAAATATCCATAGTCGTTGAATTTAGGTTACAGCACCTATTGGCAGGACTATATGTTGTTTTCGAAATTCTCAATGTCCTACAAAGATGAAATTTGGAAGAAACGTGCTATCATGCTTTTAACAGAATAGTAAAGTTGTATACCTTGTGATTCAACTACCCATAGGGGTTGTAATAGGGTAGCACCCCTAGGATCACTTGTTTCCATTTTTTAACTTTTCATTATCCTTGAAATGCTTCTCATAAAACTGTTTCATTCTTCGCCTTTGGGTCCGAAAACAATGCTCTTTAAACTAATAATTAAATTATTCTGCAGTGGATCAGCATATTGTAATATCTTTCAGTGAGCGTCACATATTTATGTGTTTATTATGCAATTTAACAAAGGTATACCTAGGAAGTTCCTGTTATTCACCAGGAAACCGCGTGCACAGGAAATTGCTAGTGTTTATTAATCCCATACATATGGGGTGAGGTTATCATTAAAGCATCAGCACTACTGTATAATAACCAGTTTATGTAGTCTAAGTGTAGAGAAATCGTAGAAATAATTTATATAATCTTGTTATAAAATATATTCATTATGCTGTCAAACAGTAAGTAACCAGTACTTGACGTTATGTTCGAATTTTATAGTGTGTAATTGTTATCTAACTTTTTAATTAGATATTATTGCACCTTTGTATAGCTAAGGTCACAAACAAACTAATGACAACAATCTATCAAAACATACGGAATCTGTCACTAGGGTAATTATTTTTCTGCATTTAATTTCCATAAATATAACATTCTACATTGTGTGGAGCCTGCTCAACAGAGTTGAATGATATGGAAATTTCAAGGTCAGTAAATGGATATAATAATTTCTCACGGTAAATTTAGGAAGACAGTTTATTCTTACCCCTAGAGATTTGTATAAATAAATTTAAAATAAAAACTTCACATGAAACTATATTAATCTGTTCGTCTGATGTGTTTATTTTGTTTAATTTACTCACTCTTTCCTGGATGATGGAAACAGTTAACGATAACTACCGCTGAGTATTTTTGCTTGTTTTCCCCTTACCTTCTCTAAAATGCCACATGTAAACAAATAAGGAAGTCTGTTTCATGTAATCGTACAATATTCAATAAAAATAAATATGCATATAAAATTAAATAATGAAAATATGTGGCATATTGATCACAGTTTGTTGAAAACGTTGTAAATCATCAACTATTATTCTGAGAGATTACTTTAATGTCCACACAGTTCATTAGATTTTTTTCATTCTCTCATTTATCAATTGATTAAGAATTGTCCAAGCTTAGGTTCTCAGACAGGTCTCCTCTCCATGTTTAACACTTTCTTAAATATGCGTGTAAACAGAGTTCTACTCGCGAATAAATAATTAATGAACGTTTAGATGGGGTTAACTGGAAATGCTAAATTTACTGTAGTATTCTATTTTCTAATATTTTCCTTGTAAACGTAAATTTCGTAAACATATCCGTGTTTACGAATGTTTTCCACCATATTGATGGAATTTTCGAGAGACTTTTCTATTTTTCAAGACGTGACAAATAATCAAAACCATCAAAATATGAAAATTAGTTATAATATGTTTACAATTATGAAATATAACGTGAGCTTGTGAATACGATCAGTCTTCAAGGATGAAACGTTTCAAGATGGCGACATTCGCATTCGTGCAAAACTTTAAGCTCTAGATTTATTTTTAGTATAGACATAAAACTATATATGTGTAAATACGTTTAATAACTGTAAACAAATTTCATTCTGAAATTTGCTTCGATATCTTTTAAGGTTTCAAGTTGATGGCCGTTAAAGTTTGCAGACGAACGGTTATAAAGAAGTTATTATGCATCGAAAAAAAATGCGTTTTAGAGTTCTAAAGCTATTAAATTATCGTTCATTTTTAATAGATTCTTATATCTCCAAATAGTTGCTGTAAACATATTTGAGCGTAATAAAATATTACGTGAATAGCTTTATTGCGTATGTCGAATAACTGACGTAATTATTAATTGATTCAGACTAAACTTGGTACAGAAACCGTATTTTCACATACCTTGGATGGTTTCGTTAATTATTCTTAACCAACCAAACGTTCCAAGATGGAAGCCATTCATCTATGAGTATTCCGCAACATAAATCAAAATTTACTCTTTCCATAAAATTATTATTGCACTATATTATTATTTAGGCAATATTTATTGTTACTTATTTATTATATAAATATTACAGTTACAAAGTTTTGGCTGTTATAACGTTTATAACTATACAATTTTAACCGTTATAAGAGAATAAATTTACGTCATAATTTCTTATTAATACAAATAAACAAGTTTTATACTATAGAGTTTCTAATATTTGAAGTGTTACGATTATATTTAAATGTCATCATTGATAGTTATTGTCCCATCAGTGTTGTGCAAAATAAACAAATAAACTGATCTAAACGAATCTACAGGTTGAAATTTTGAGATGACGGCCAATTATGAAATTTTTATTTATTCCGATTGAGCCGGAAGAGATATTATTTATTGTGTTAGGTAGTGACTGTTTAGTTAACCACCTCAACAGATAAAACTATACAAATTCGACATTATAAATTGATTATTAAATGGAATAAATTAATCGAAGTTGAAACAAAAGAGTTGAACCCTTGATTATGAAAGATGATTAGTTTTATATTAATGAACAAATTATAAAATCGATGTATCAGATTTTTAAGTAGTTCCTAAATTATTGGAAAATAACAAAAATAAAATGTAAACAAAGATGTCGCATGGAATAGGTACGTAAATATAATACTCCCCTAAATATTATATTTGAAGAACATATTTCAATATAATAGATTTGCTGCAGACGTCTGGATTTGAACTCAGTCTCACGTAAAAAGAAGGTGAATGTTGTCTTGAATTCTGCTTATTCTTTATGGCATACACATAGCCCGATGATTTACTTCTTTAATTTTTGTTTGCAACTTTAATCGTAAAAAAATTTCCTTAGTATATCAAACTATTCTTACGACAACTAATGGAACTGTGTCTTCGACATGTGTTGACAAATAAAAATGAATTTGCTTTAAAAAAAATAACAATACTCAATATTGTGTTTCTTAAACTGTCAGGAATGTAAACAAAGGTATAATCACCATTTTCTTAGATAAATTTTACATTTTTTAATAGCGGGTTATGTTTATACCGATGTAAACAGCCTTTTAATACAACACAGACGTGGTTTATATCTAGATTTGTAGATGAGCAATTGTTAGGAATAACACCCTCACTTGCTCGCCTTCAGGCCTGAATGTTATTGCCATAACATGGACGCATATATTACAGTCGCGTAATCTTTATTCTTCCTAGGCAACTTAAAATGAAACGATATACATTTATATCATACATTTACCCGTGATCATTTTAAAGTGACGTGATTTTTACTTTTTCGAAATCGTGCTTTTGTTAAGCTTATACCATGTAGTAAAATTCTGTAATTAATATTAGTTACGAATTCATAAAAAGTATATCACGGAACATCCATCTTCAGTCATGGTTTAATTTTTCTGAGTACCTCTATCTTGCTTGAAGTAACTAGACATGAATCTAGGGAAATGAGAATAATATTAATTGTTAAATTGAAGGAAATAGTTAGGTCGCGATTTTTAATTCTATTACTGATGTTGCAATCCAATAATAAAAAAAAATAATAATAAATTCTAATTTTCGTTGTTTGTTAGACCAGTTTAGATACAGCTAGTATGAAACTATGAAGAGCCCGTGTACTTATTGTAACTCATTTGAACAATTTGAAAACTAATCCATTTTTATAGTCTATTTTTAGTCATATAGCTGTAGCTAATTGGCTAATTTTAAACAATTAATTAGTACGCACTATACTTTATTAATTTCTTAGATACTTTTAAAAACTGTTAAGAATAACTTTCAAACAATTTTATACTTCATAGTTCGATACTAAAAATTATACATTTAAAAAATAAAAACTAAAAAGCATTTGCATTCCTATATTGTATTGGATGCATATTGAGACATCTATGATAACAATACATAAAAATGAGCGGACATGTTCAAAGAGGCCTGGCATTACTCTTATGTGAAATACTCAACGAATTTTCATGAAATCTTGTTCTTAAGACTTCAACTGTGGGCTTCGTGTGAATTGCTTCAAATAATTACGGCATGAAGTCACACAAATAGGTCGTTAGGATATTACAACATAGTGATTTCGGCAACACAAGCTGAAACGACACAGTACATCTCCTATTAGAAGAGAATACGATCAATACGAATTGCAAGACAAAGAAAATTGTGTGGCTTTTTGAACACCTGCCCTTGCAGGCAGTTGTTAATTTTATTACTAGACTGCCAAATTCAATAAAAAGACCCATAAAGCCTAAGGCGTTCAAAATGCACCTTAAACGCCTTTTGGTGTCACAAGTATTTTAATCAGGGATATTTTTGGCATTTGACTTGGGAGACCGCCCAGTTAGACAACTGATTGTGTTGTTTAAGTGGGCTATATTTGCGAAGAATGAAATGGGCGTAATTATAAAATTGTATGTGTGAATAAGAATTTTGTGATATGGATGTAAGAACTTTTAGATTAAAATCCATGGAGGTTGCTACACAATGTACTCTTGTCGCTGCAATAAAACTGATTTTATTTGAGATCCTGGTGTCGGTTTGAACAGGAGCATATAACCAACACATTATAGCTGGAACTGTCGCTTTTGGTAATGCAGGATGAACAACAGCCTTTTGTGATGTTTAGACCACAAGACACAGTGCAGTATTCCTTGAATGTCCTCACTTAAGAAATACCTCGATAAGCCTATACCTTCTCTACCATAATCCTTGTATGTGGAGTTTCTAGCTTCACACGATCACCCAGTGTCTGTCACATCAAATCAGACACAACAACAGCAATATCTGTTACGGCTTGACGGGTTCTTCAGTTTCTTAATTTGTCTTTTCTATATGTCTAGCTTGTTCATAAGGTTTTCTAAGAGCTTTCATCATTAGTAAAGATGAAATCTATTGGCAAATGCATCTCGAATACAATACGTAATATACAGTATTTAAAAAGTTTCTGGGATAATACAAGTTTATATTTTTTCTAAAGAGCTTATTTCTTCAAATTGACACTTAATGAAGAGTACAAATTTAGTTTAATGGTTTACAATAGAGCTGTTATAGACTACTCTAAAAGTTTTTTTATGCTAGAATAGAATAAAGAAATCACAATGTTAAAAAAGTTTAAGTTGTTTTATTTAGCCAATAACTTTCAAACTTTGAGCAATTTATCCAGCATTATTCTAAATATTAAGTATCAAACATTAAGCCTAAGTAAACATTTAGTTTATCGGGTTTAAATTGGAAATAACAGCGAGTATCACTAGAGATTACCTGCAAATTCAAGATTCCGACTATCTCAGAAAATGATTTTTTAAGTGGGGGCAACTACCAATAAAACATACTGACCAGGTAGGCTAATGCATTACGTCAATTAAAAAAATATTTGTTGTTTTATATATGATACATTTAAATAAATTAAATATAAATAAAGGTAAGCAATTTCGTATTGCAAAACACTAGTTTTTAAGTCAAAGTTATAAGTATGACAATGGTAGCATGGAATACTTAGTTTACAAAACTTGTTATTTCATAATGATAAAGTACTGTAATTTTACGTATGTAAATGCGAGGTTTACATAATGTTCGAACCGAGAATGTGCTTTGCTTTTCCCGCTCACCTACTCCTAATTACTCTTCATGGAATATCCTCATATTCTGAGAGGAATTTATTATTTAATGCATACGCATCAAATAACTAATAGAAATTTCACTTAAACTGTTAATCATTAACACTGGCATAAAATGTATCTAATGTATGCTTAAATATACTTTTAAACTGCATAGAGTTCCATTATTTACAATACTAACAATTGAATTACTTAAAATCTAAGGACGCAAAAACGTTTACATGGGCCTGAAATAGTTCAGTTGTTACTGAAATCGCTGGAGTTATTAAATAAGTTAAATATTTATTGGAGAGAATTTGGAGTTATTCAATGAGTATTTATAAACTTCTTCACTCTCCGACTTCGGAGTCCCAAAAGACTGCTTCTTAAACTAAAATCTAAAATGAATCAAGAGATATCCTGGTCCGTCAGGACAAATCGAGTGACTATCACTAATTTCCGGATTGCTTAAAATGTAATTGAAAAAGGGTACAACGGTTTTTACAACAAACTTTCCTGCGAAGCCAAGTATAACTGTTATTAGTTAATAATAGTTTTCAACTGATTGAAGTTAGTAGCTATTGAGCTACCGTAAGAACAATTTGTTACGATGTAAATGGTGTTCAAGAAGATGGTTTAAAAAGAAAAGTAATAATGATAGGATTTGAATAGGGCAAGCTTCTCGCCGCAACGCCGTTGAAATAAATAAACTCTATAAATACGACTCCCACCATTCGGACATGAACGTTAAATTTTCTAATCGTTTATTCAGCACTGCTTCTAGTCTTAAAATGTACCTGGATTATTTGAGTAAGGTTCTTTTGTATCAGTATGTTCTAAATTAGATGAAATAGCATTCTCTTGTTATACCTTTTATTAGCAGATAAGATGGTTGGCTAGTAACCTATACCAAAGGAACGCATGTCTTCATGATGCATGCATAATGCTTATTATTGATAATATATAAATTTAAATATGATTTATCATTATTAATTGAATGCAAAAGCTGTAAGAATCAATTACACTCAATGTTTATTTAAGTACAAAGTTACGATTTAGCCTGTTATAGAGACGAAATACCTGAAAACTCCAAAAAGAAAATTGCTTCAGACGAGATATTGTTGGTTATTTATTAATAAAGATGTTGATGTCGTAGGAGGTACCTGAAACTCAACGTTTGTTATTATTCCTTTAACAACCACTTTTAAGGAAGTTGTGGAATTATCATTAGGCATTGTATGTATGTCCTGAAGAGCAGGTTATTTTCGTTTGACTCTTACTTACATTCAACGTGTATCATTCTGCATCAAAAAGTGTTATATAAAACAATACCCAAGAACAATGAAATGAAATAAAAAATGTCTTTATTTACAGAGGCGAAGTTAGGACTTAAAAGACCTCTCTACCACTTCACCTCCAAAAAAAAAACAAAGTAAAATATAACCATACCTATTACAACATTGTAACTGACACGTAAACTAAATCACTTTAATAATTAATTACATATTGGATGTAACATAATAATGTATATATATATCAATTATAATTAAAATCAACCATTTCGATTAAACTCTAACATAAATATCTTTAATACAACAGGCAAATAATAAAAATATCCTATTCTAATCAGCTTTCATTCCCCATCCACGCAACTTACATACAGTTACCATAAGTGTGACTACAAGAACCACCAACCGTCACTCCCGCCGAGTCCGCATCAGAAAGGCCCTAACCTCCGCCCCAAAGCGATCGCGCTTGTCAATACTTCTGATGTCTGGGAGAGCGTTCCACAATCAACATGCGGAAACAGTGAAAGATTTATTATATAAGGCTGTCCTATGAATTGAAGTTGATAATAAAGATGAACCCCTACGAGTTCTACGTGCACTAATATCAGACATAAAAACGAAACTTTGGGCCAAATAACTTGGACAACTATTGTGGATTAGTGCGTGCAACAGACTAAGTACATGAAGATCTCTAAGTTCTTTGGATTTTAATAGGGATAATTGCTCAAAATAATGAGATAAGTGATCATCACGTCGTAAGTTGAAAATAAACCGAATACAATAATTATGTGCACGCTGAATTTTATTAGAAAGGTCAACAGTCATGTCATTGAAGTGACATACCACGATTGAAGTGAGGTAAAACTATAGTTTTCACCAACATCACTCTAACATCCAACGGCAAGTATTGTGCAAATCACTTGAGGCCATGTATACAGGCAAAACCCTATTACACGTTAGTAACACCTGATCAGCCCATCCCAGGTTTTTGTTGATAGTTATTCCTAGGTTTTTTACTTTTTCATTGTAAACTATTTCTTTGTTGTTCAGTATCAGTCTTGGAGCAGTATTAATGTCGATTTTAGTAATAAGCCTTTGATAGCCTATTAAAATACAGCTAGTCTTGGTTTCATTAAGTTTCAGTCCATGTCTGCAAGTCCAGTAAGCTATTGAATCAATATCAGATTTCATTACTTGTACACAAGTGTCCATCTCATTAGGTGAAAAGTGGCGGTAAATTTGTAAATCGTCAGCGTACAAATGTAACTTTGAGTGTCCGATGCTAGTAGTTATGCCATTAATGTAGAGTGTAAAAAAAAAAGAAGTGGTCCAAGTACAGAACTCTGAGGCACCCCTCGGGTGACAGGTTTCTACTCGGAGCATCCATTGTCAGTGTTGACACACTGCTGTCGCTCGGAGAGATATGTCCCCACCCACCTGACACAACCATCAGAGAAACCATACCTCTTCAATTTGATCAGTAAAAGAGGGTGAAACACGCAGTCGAAGGCCTTGGAAAAATCGAATAGAATCAAAATTTTTGCTTGTCGCTTGTCCATAGTGATTGTTCTGTGATTTTTAAAAGGGCTGTGGCAGTACTGTGTTGAGGGCGAAATCCAGATTAAAATACCGAAAAAATTTTGCCACTGTCAATAAAACTGGAGAATTGTTGGTGGACTATTCTTTCTAAACACTTGGATAGTGCAGGCAGTATACTAATAGGTCTTAAATCAGATGGAGCTTTAGGGGAAGAACACTTATTTAGGGGACGGATTTGAGCACGCTTCCATATATCTGGAAAAGTTGAGGACATTAAAGATTTATTAAATATTGCAGTAATAACTGGGAGGGTAAATGGAAGAGTGCTCTTAATGAACTTGATTGGAATGTTGTCGGCCCCGACTGCATTGCTAGATATCCTCATGACCACCCTGAACACCTCAGCCTCAGTCACCGGAGAGAAAGAAAACTGATGAACAGGTCTGTCAAGCGGAAAAGCCTCTAGCTCTATGACATAATCAAGAGCACGGGGCAGATCAATGGGGACGTTAACAAAAAAGTTATTGATTATATTTGGATTTAAATGGGTTTGTTGGTCACCATCAGATTTGCCCACTCCCAGCTCTTTCAGTTTCATCCATAGGGTTTTAGTGAATTGTTTCTGAGAAAGAGAATTGTAGTAAAATCTAATTTTAGAATTTCTAATTTGTTGCTGTGTCTGATTTCTCAGTCTTTTATATAGGCTCCAATCGTGCTGATTCTTTGTTCGCTTAGCCTTGCGGAAAGCGGTGTCTCTTTGCTTTTGCAGATGGCGAATAAAGTCAGTAATCCAGGGAGCAGGCTTTTTTATTACACGTTTGAAGACTATTGGAGCATGTTTATCAAACAATTGAAGAATTAGGGAATTAAATTGAAAAACAATATCATTCACGTCATCAGAATATAGTATTTCATGCCAAGAAATATTGGAAGTATCGAAAATCAGAAGGTCAAGATCAATGTTTTTGTAGTTTCTGTATTTAATAAACTTTGGATTGGGTTTGGGGAGAAGAAGTTTGTAGATGCAAAATATCAAATCATGTTTTGAAAGTCCAGGGGCAGGCAGTTGTCCACGGTGCGCAATGAGGGTCGGGTCACCGACAGCAATTATGTCCAGCTAGGTGTCGGCAGCGGCAGTATGGTGAGTGGCATGAAGTGGTAGTATAGTCATGTTACAATAAAAAAAACATGTCGGATAAAAAGGTTTGATCGTAGGCAACTGGTCCAAGTAAATCAGTGTTAAAGTCCCCCATCACAATAACATGAATGCAGCGAGCCAAGAGGTTAAGAAGTTCATGTTCCAATACAGCAAGATAGCTAATATTAGGAGCTCTGTAACAGACGGCAACTAAGATGTGTGATCTGTTAACACTGACATCTAGAAACATATATTCTTGGCGTCCAGCTCTGAATGTGTCGGATGATAGAAGGATAGAAGCAGGAAGGTGAGACTTGACATAAACGGCGACACCTCCGCCACCCTTATGTAGACGGTCATTCCTGAACAAGGAGTATCTCGTCAACTCAACAGCCCTGTCACTCAAAGAAGGTTTGAGCCAAGTCTCAGAAACTAGAATTAAATCAAACTGTGAAGAGCAAAATATGGTTCTGAAATCGTCAATATGACAAAAAACGATTGAGCATTAATGTGAGCTGCCTTTAGAAAATTATCGTAGGGAAAAAGTGTTCGGCAGATAATTTGTGAGAGAGGGAGAGCGCTATCGCCCGGGGCGGGACCATCAGCCGGGGACCCCAGCCCGACAGCGCGGGCAGCGAGCGGCAGGCGACACCGACAGACACGAAATTGTGGGTAACACTAGCATACAACATACATTCGTAAAACATTGTAAATTTACACAAGATGCACACTTAAACTTACGGCTAATCATGACACTGACAAGGTATTTGCAAGATACTTTACTTGAATAACATATTAAATTTTGAAACAAATATCGTCGCTTAAGAAACAGGACCGCCTAAGTGACATTTTTTGCTGAAATTGAGTTATTGGTATCAATGGACGCTGAATTTCTCTGCGGACCATTTGGCTCTGTTAGTTCAACAAAACTCTAACAGATAGCGTCACTATCGCATTTGAAACAGCCCCGCCTATCTGCAACTTCAGTGGCAGTACCGCCTATATAGCGAGGCAAGCCATCAGTCAGTAGATACCGGCTCGCATTTCGTCACTGTTCTATTGGAATTATGTCTACATTGTGCAACCTTTGGCGTCATTAAGGTAAGAATAAAACTATGTTTTACTCACGGAAAAGCTCTTTGCTTTGTGATCTTGTTTATAGTGAATTAACACTGCATTTATCTAAAACAGTTTCTAGCCTAACCTTACTTTACACAACTCAAGATATGCGGTTCTGCTTTTCGTGAGTTTTAGCAGATAGGCGGTTTTGAACCTAACAGTAGATATCTTACACAAGTTCTTTTTATTTTTCAAGTCTTTATAAAATTGTTTTATCATTCCGCTTCTGAAATAGCATCTTCATTAATAAAATAAATAATATTTTATTGTCATAAATTACATGTTTGCATCGACAAAGTCACAAATAAACTTCAACTTAAAGCTTAAGTCAAAAATACATACTTTTAATTACCAGGGATGTATACCATAGCAATGACTACGTTATGATATATTGTTATCTTTAATGTCCTCCTCTGAATGCAGATATTATGAAAGATTTGAAAATTGAATTACGCTGATAAATTTAATTTTTTTAGTGATGGATAGTTCAAGCAATTCTGAGGATGAGGGAGGTTTATTCACATCGTCAGAGATCTTAAAAGAAATGGGATTTAGTACATCCACAATTGAAAGAGCTACTAAGAGGTCACATCAAAGTTCTTCTGGCAATGAAAACCACAATTTAAAGAAGATTAAAATGACAAGTAAGTAGTACGTGTTAACTAAGTTACGGTATTTGTTATGTGTTAATATTTTTTTCAATATTTAAAAAGCAATCATAAGTTTTTGAAAACGGACAACTATTGTGTTCTTATTGACAACAATTTATTTATTTATTAGTACGATTTGAAAGTGTGAAGCTCTTAGAAACGTACTGTATAGAAAAATTCAGAGTTTACCCTGCATCATTGATGTATCATTTCAGTTGTCTTGTTTTAGCCAAAAATTCTCTTTATTATTGTATGGTCGTGCAATTATTTTCCTCATGGTTTCCAAGGGACACCACCACGTTTTGTTTTAGCTGGCCGAGGTACTATAACAAGTGAAAGCTATTTTAGATTTTATCATTTGTAACAATGATAGTTATACATGATTACTGCACAATTTGTAATGTATTATGTATTTTGTGTGCTGAAAGAAGAGAATAAATGTAATTTCTTTCTTTCTCTCTCTTTCTTTGTTTGCCCAATACACTTACAATGGTATACAACTTTGGTAAACAGAAAATAATCAATTCTTTTGAGCTTGGATTGCTCCTAACTAGTTTGAATTTGCTGAAGAGGACATTGTAACAGATTCTCTCTGCTACCTAAGCACTATGGAATTGCAGGATGTGCCTACCACTTTGAATATAAGTGATATTGTTGATACAGCTGTCTCATCGTGTAGCACGACACAACATCAGCTCCCTGATATTAGAAATAACTATTTTGACGTTCAGAAAGACACTTCAATTGCAGATTGTGACTTAAGTTTTGATGACCCCAACGATCTTGATTATATTCCATCAATTAACAGCAGCTTGATTGTTCAATCTTCACCTTTACGTGACCAGCAGCAGATATTAGATGTGGAAATAAATCACCAGCTACTAGAAGTGTAAATAAACCAGCAGCCACCAGAAGTGGAAGTAATCCAGCAGCCACCAGAAGTGGAAGTAATCCAGCAGCCACCAGAAGTGGAAGTAATCCAGCAGCTACCAGAAGTGGAAGTAAACCAACAAGGTCCGGAACCTCCTGAAGAACAGCCTGTTGTAAGAAATAGAGTGAGAAGTAAAATTCCTGATAAGACTAAATGGAAAAGAAATGCTGAAAAGGAAAAAAGAATGAAAGGGCAAGCATATTTAGGGTTTAGAAAAACAGCCGAAGGAAAAACCTACCATAACACAGAGAGAGAAGGAAGAAGGATGGGACCTCCGTGTACTTCAAGATTTTGTGAACGGTCCAAAGTTAGGTTTTGTAACAGCATAATACAACAAGAGAGACAGGAAATCTTTTCAAACTATTGGAATAATATGAACTGGGATCAAAGAAAAGTTTTCATAGTAAACAATGTCTTAAAAACACCAGTTAAACGGAGGGTAGCTGAAGGTGATGAATCAAGAAGAAACGATACCCTGACTTACTATTTGACTGTAAATGGCAAAAAGATGAAAGTCTGCCAGAACATGTTTCTACAAACCCTAGGAATTAAGAAATGGACTGTGCGATACTGGTTAGACACGCCTGGACAATCTACAGGTACTGCCTCTTCATTTGAGACATCTCATGATAATATTGGAGAAAGAAGGGTAAATCCGATTCAGATTGAGTTTTTAAACAAGTTTTTTTGACAGTTTGCCCAAACTTCCCGCCCATTATTGTAGATCCACTTCTACATCTTTGTATCTAGAAACAACGATTGTGTCCAAGACTCAGCTCTATGATCTATATAAGAACCAATGTCAGACCAGTAGCGCTGTTCCACTTAGTAGGTTTACATTTGATAAGATTTTCAAACAGAAGAACCTAGCTATACATGCACCGAAAAAGGATAAATGCGATCTTTGTTCTGCCTTTGAGATAAAAAATGGAACCGTTACTGAGGAGGAGTATAACAAACATATAATTGATAAAGAACAAGCTAGAGTGCAAAAACAAATTGACAAAGCGAAAGCCATTCAAGGATTGCATTATGCTTTCACTCAGGATGTTGAAGCAGTAAAGTTAGCGCCTTGCTTGAATACCAGTTCCATGTACTTCAAAACTAAGTTAGCAGTACACAATTTCACTATGTACAATTTGGGGAACAAAGATGTCAAGTGTTACTGGTTTGACGAAACAGCATCTTCACTTGAAGCGTCAACTTATGCATCCTGCATTATTGATAATTTAAAAACTATGCTTGCAGAAGACAAAAAACCTATTGTTTTATGGTCAGATGGCTGTGGAGCCCAAAATAAAAATGCCATACTGTCAAATGCCTTGCTACATCTATCGATGGAATCCAACGTAGTAATCGAACACAAGTGGCTAGTGAAGGGTCATACTCAGATGGAGTGTGACTCAGTTCACAGCAAAATTGAATCCCTGCACCAACCTAGCTACAAATGCCTTGCTACATCTATCGATGGAATCCAACGTAGTAATCGAACACAAGTGGCTAGTGAAGGGTCATACTCAGATGGAGTGTGACTCAGTTCACAGCAAAATTGAATCCCTGCACCAACCTAGCTACAAATGCCTTGCTACATCTATCGATGGAATCCAACGTAGTAATCGAACACAAGTGGCTAGTGAAGGGTCATACTCAGATGGAGTGTGACTCAGTTCACAGCAAAATTGAATCCCTGCACCAACCTAGCTACAAATGCCTTGCTACATCTATCGATGGAATCCAACGTAGTAATCGAACACAAGTGGCTAGTGAAGGGTCATACTCAGATGGAGTGTGACTCAGTTCACAGCAAAATTGAATCCCTGCTCCAACCTAGCTACAACAAACAGGGAAGAAAAGAAATGTATCTGCCGAGCACGTATCACAGCCTGACCTTAGAAGCCAGGAAAGCACCTATTCCTTACAGGTCTGTGTTTTTGACACACCAGTTTTTTTAAAGATTTTTCAAAGCCCAGCACTATGTTTTACGATTCAATAAGACCCGGTAGAAATGTATCAGACCCAAAGGTTAACGATGTAAAAGCATTACAGTACCAGCCGGATGGAAAGATCCTCTACAAACTCAATTTCAATGATGAATTCAAGAAACTGCCCCAAAGTCGGAAACAAATGTTGAAAAATGTTGAGCCAATAACTGACTTCCCGCCACTTAACAAACAGAGACTCCCCATCACTGAATCAAAGTGGAAACACCTTCAGGAACTGAAGCAATTTATTCCTAGAGATTGTCATGAATTTTATGACAGTCTGCCGTACAAAAACAAGTAAACCTTTTATTGATTGGGATTTTACCAATTCCTTACTATCATAATTTAGTTTTATTATACTATTTTTGTATTATTTAACCATAGCTAGTACTTTTCCCCCAAATTGTATAGATTCTACCATTTTAAATTTATACAACTTTTCATAATGTAATGATGATAATAACCATTTACAAGTACTTATATTTGAAATGTATCCTTACTTTATACAAATAAAAATACAACCAAAATAAAGAATTTTTATCTTTGCATTTTAATGAGTTGTTATTTCCCCATATTGATTTTCAGTATTAATTGAAATAAGTGGTTTTATATTTAAATTACTTTACTAATAAAACAAAAATTTGATGAAAACAAACTTTTTGTACGCTCTAACGCCAGTTAAACAAAACCCGTCAATACCGCCTAAGTACCTAACGAAAATAATAATAAGCGGTAGTACCGCCTAAGTACATTACATAAAACATGAATGGTAAATACTAATTAAATGACCTAATACCGTTCACAGAACTTAGAAATGTGAAAACAGGTAAAAATTAAATCAGGATTTGACATTATCTGTGGTAAAGAGAAAGTTTTTTTGTCCCTCCTGAAAAGTTGACCAAATGTCACTTAGGCGGTCCTGTTTCTTAAGCGACGATATGCAATATGTAAACATAAAAATTTATTTCTACTTATACTAAAAAAATTAAATAATAATAATCAGAACTGTAAAATATTTGAAGAAGAATACACACATACCTACTCACATATTCTACATACATACACATATACATAAACACACATACGTACATGTGCACATAAACCTAAACTACTGATTGATATATTGATTATATATGGAATTTTTTACAATATGTAGTAAAAAGGAATTATGGAAACACTTGTTTTCAAAAGAAACATGAAATGTACATATATTTGCTAACAAATTAATGATAATAATAATTGTTATACATCACTATGCTGTGTTTTATATGAAATTAAAAATATATATCTGGGCTTACAAAAAACTAAATTAAATCATTGCTAAATTAGTAATTGCAATATAAAACTGCATATTTAAGTAAATGAAAATAAATAATATATACTAGCGGACCCGGCGCGCTTCGCTGCGCATTTCAATAAGTTTCCCGCGGCTTCGCACGCAATTTCCCGTTGAAAACAGTACACTATATTCACTTATTCATTTTATATCACATTCTAAACATTGCTGAGATAATTGATAGTCGTTCCTTCGTGAGCTTCTTGGGCGCATTATGAAGGTATGTACCACATTCCTGATACTTCTGTCAAAAAAAAAACAACTAAGGTTGATTTTATAACATTCTTTATATTTGTAGCCAACGTAAGATAGTAATTATGATATCTGCATTGCTCTTCTGATCAAGCATGAGCATGGTTTATATTAAATAAATATTGCAGTTAAAGGTGAATTTTTACGTCAAATTTGAATTGTATTATCTGGATAGTAAAGTCTATGTTTAACAGTGATTGCAGAAACAGTTTAAACAAAATTTGTCGTTTCTCTTAAGCTTACTCTATGCTTTAAAACTATAAGTGTAGTAATTAAATTATATATAAATATATTTTTTGTCGCATTATATATGTTTACAAAGAACAGCTGATTAAAAATTTGAAAAGACTCTTTCACTTAATAACATATGTTTGCTGCAATGCATTTCTTACGGGTATTTCTGTAACCAGTGGGGCGGAATCCTGAATCGGGAAAGGGATAAAAAGTATCCTATAACATTCTACAGATCAAGACGAACAAATTAAAAAAAAATTAGGCGAATCCGTCCAGCCGTTTGTGAGTGATGCTGTTACACACGAACAGTTTCATTTTTATATAATAGATTTATATTATAAAGTGTTGTGAATTGACAAAATAAGTCTATTACTATACTGTAGCTTGAATAAAATACTTGAGTGTGGAATTTGTTTAAAGTAAGATAAAACTAGAAACTTTAGATTTAAATTGTAGCGCAAGCATTATTAGTGAAAAATTTATATTTACAATCAAAGAACCTGAATTTAAGGCATTTAACATTAAAAAATAAAGATATATAAATATTTATGTATGCTTTGTGAAAAATAATAAACTGGAAAAAATAAATAGTAATTTAGCATTTGTAACTAAAAATAAAACTTTATTGCCAAATTATAAATAAAAGCGGAAAAAGAAATAAAACTTACAACTAGTTAAAGTTGGTGAGACGCTGCGCCGATGTCAGCTCTGCCAATCTTGTCACCGCGCCTTTGTTGCCGTGTCGGTCGACTCACAGAACTCACCCGTCCAGGGTCCAAGTACTCCTCGGTCCATGTTGCGTGACTGCTGCCCTGTAGACCTCCATCCCGCGCGCAGTCAGGTCTTCTCGGATGGAGATACCGGACCCTTTAAGGTTCTTCTTGGTCGAGAATGCTCGTTGACGCTGACGATAGCTGGTGAACCGCACTATGATATGGCGGTGCCGTTTCACTCCGTCAGCCGCTGGACGGGGTTGCTGACCGACGCGGTGGCTTCTACTGATGGACTCCGGTGGCAGCTCAACCCCCAACATGTCCAACCCCCAACTCCTCCACCAACTTGTCCGTGTCCTCACCAACAGTCTCCTCGATTCCGAAAATCCGCAGGTTGTCGCGCCGCTGGTATTGTTCCAGATCGTCCGTCCTTTCCACCAACCTACTGTCCAGCTCAGTCACTACAGCTGTCAAGTTGGTCACCTCATCTCACAGTTTTCTCACTTCTTCATTGATGGCCGTAAGGGCTGCACGCACCGCCACTTCAATAACGGTCCTTATTTCTTCGGCCATCCGCGAGACAAGTTTGCCGATAATATCCTCGCCCGATAGAAAGTTGTTTACACAACGCTCAACAAGCGCCGGGTCAAGCAGTTGGGTCGTCTTATCAGCTGGCATTGTTGTTGTGTTAACAAGATTAGATGCAGACGACGTGGACAGCGATCGTTGGAGAACTGGCTTCCTATCAGATGTAGATAGCGCGACCGCCTTGCCCTTTGATCCCGATCGTAACTGCGGTGGAGACCGGAACATTAACCTTAAAATTAAACCGAACTAAAAAGAATATTGAAATTTAATAAATACTGGATTGAATGAAACTATTATGAACTGGATGAATATTAATTAAAATACCTCAAACTGATAAATTTTATATCTGATTAATTAAACAATACTACTGAAATTAGACAAAACTAAGGACCCGATCGAACGCGTGTGTTATCCTGTCAGTGTCATCCCCTCTCTCCAAAAATGTTACTCTCTCCAACAATGTTATAACTTAGACAAAAATAAATTATAAATACATAAATTAAATTCTTTTACAAACCTACTTAAAGTTAATAAAAAGCAGAAAATGGCTTCTAGGCCAGAATAATACTAAGTGGTTTGTATTATAACTGTATTAGATAGTTTTGTAACAAATATAAATGAATATGTTACTGGTCACATGGTATGCAAGTAATAATGCATACAAGATGTCCAAATATATTATTAATTAATTAATTTATAATTGCTATTTAGAGATTTCATTTGTTTATAAGTTTTAATGCTACTTGTTAGTTGTTACTTTTGAGATGTAATTTAATTATCATAGATCCTCCTCTCGAACAACAAAGCAGTGGCAGCTGTTAAAAAGGTTCATCGTTTTTAGTGTGATGCACATACGTACAATTATTTGTGTTGATATTATTTATCACGTGAATCAACATTGTATACTGACAGAGTGATCCAAGAGGTAATTAGTTCTTATTGTACTTGTACTTGAACGCTATGATATACGCTGTGATTTATTTGTGTTCGCAAAACACTACTGTGATGTTTAACACCATAAAAAGCTTTAAACTATTACATTCTCCACTGTTTAGGTAATTTAAATACCTAATACATAGAGTACATGAATTCAATAACGTTTGAGATAAGGTACGTAATTTAATATTACGAGAGTATTCAACTTTATAAAGAATTTGCATAATAATAAAATTCAGAAGTCTGTAAACGAGTAGATATTAATAACAGTTGCATGCATTAAATAAATAATAATTTAAAAAAATAATTAAATCTCAATAACACATCGCCTATCTAATCTATTTTATTATAATTTACATATAATTAACTTACAAATTCTTCTTATAAAAAAATTAGCTAATCGTTATATTTGCTTTATAACAACTGTAACCAATTAGACACAGCTTATTTGGTAAATTGGAATGATTTTGATTGTAATATAGGAAATGAGAATACTTTTCTGATTATTAGCAGGAACTCAGCCATAACTCCTGCAGATTAATTGGGCTCAGATTCTATCTCGCCTTTCTTCGGAAACGTAACAGATTCTTATAAATTAGGGGATTACTTTGTCACTAAATCTACCCAGTAATTTTAAGTGTGATGAATTTAAAACATTCTTTATTTAGCCATATACTAGGATAGATTATACGAAATAAGTAGCACATTTAAAACACAACGCGTGATTGTTGACGCTAGTAATAATTTTACTGCCACAGGACTACAAGAAAGGTCAGTTAGGTTGTGGTATAGTGATGGTTCTTTCATGTTGAACTATAATACAAAATGTTCTAACCGTTCAGAATATGCCAAATCACCATCTTGATAAGATGTTAACATAGTGTTAAAATAAGTCATCACTAAAGTAAATTATTTACATTCGGAGTCTAATAATTGTATTGGGACTGAAACTTACAAAGTCGATCAATTTATGTCTCATTTAATTTTTGCTATTTTTCTACAAATTAATTAACTGACACGAGTCACTGAAATTGAAGATTTAAGGTTCACGGTACGTCATTATTATAAAACAAATTTTTGAAATATTTTGGAGAAGTACTTTAAAGAGCCACCTTTTAATTCAACTGCATGAAGACGTAACTGAGTTGCATGTGTTAAAATATTGATCAAACCAATTTCTTCAGGAACATTGGCAATCGCTCAGTTTAGTGGCCACAGCTTATAGGTTATCTCTCGCGTTGCCAAGACCCATTGGGTAGCGAGATCTCATATTGGATAAAAATCTCGACTCAAAGGCGAGGAAAATTATCTAAGTATGGCCGACCTAAAGTAGTGTTGATGTTTATGGTGATTCCAGGAAAGAGTTAAAGAACAGCAATGATACGTTTGATATCAATGTTAATCAGAGAATCTTGGCGTCTAGATGAAAAATTCCTCTTATACATTAATTTCCTAGCAATAACCAAAATTTAATTAATGAACCCGTTAAAAAAACCTTAGTACAGAACAACTAAATAATACTCGTAGAAATAAACTGTTTGGCTAACTGAACCAGAATTATTTGTTGAAGTGTAATTCATTGTCTAAAGTAATCTTGGCCAAATGATGCACAAATTATTAAAGTAAAAGGGCCGTGGTGAAGAGCTTTGCAGTCGCAAGTTTTAACTTAATATGCATAGAGTTCACAAACTTCTTTGTGTAGACTTTGTTTTTTTATCCTGTGTGGATATGAACTATCAAAATTTCTTAATGATACTAAAGTATTATGAAGGAAACAGGATTTTTCCGGACATTGCCATCGTTAAGTGAAACAAGAAAACAGTAACACTACGTTTCGAGATCTGCAATCTGATCTCTTCTCAGGTAAAGAAACTAACCTAATACATAATTACAAACTAGGTTAAAATAAACAAATCTTACTAAAGCGTTTGTGGCACGCCTGAGTCAGGAATCACAACCTACATGTTGTATTGTCAACTTCACTAACACTAAAGACATGCACTTAATAAAAAAACTATACAAAACACCAATCATTAAACTAAACTACGGAATACAGGTCACAATATGTCTTCACTCGTCTACTAACCATTTACGACTGACCAGAGGGGGTAGCCAATGGTAATCGTGACGGCCGGCTAAAACAAGATGGCGGAAATACAAGGGAAGGGGAACAGGAATGGGCCCCTTTCGTTTATTATTGGTTCATGCGAGATGAACTTCTTAAAACCATATTGTGACTCCGCATTGGTTTATTGCAAATATCGATCCGTTTGATACTTTTGGTATTCTCTTTAGTTCATTTTTTAGAATTGGCAACCAAAGCGGCCTAATCTCGACTGATGGTTGACTGATTGGTTGGTCTGCCAATTTAATGTATGTTGCCTCAATTAATTTCCTTTGAAGAAATGTGGTTCCCGATGTATTATGTGGGCTTCATCCCAATTCATATGATGGTCTTCGGACCAACAATGGTGTGCAATTTTTGACTTTTTCTGGTGAAACCCTTTCTCGTGTTTTCTTTGTGTTTCTTTTATCCTTATGTTTAGTGGTCTTTTTGTCTCGCCTATGTATTCCCTATTGCAGCTACATTTTTATACTGTAAACACAGTTTTTGGAATCCTGTGTGCCATTTTTTGGTTTTGTTTTTACGAGACTTTGTCTAAGAGTGTTGTGTGTTTTAAACGCGGTTCTAATGTTGTACTTTCTACCTACTCTTCTAATTTTCTCCGATAATCCCGGCACATAAGGGATTGACATAAACGCAAATTTATCACAATTCTGTTTTTCTGACTCAGGAATGATTCTTCTGGTTCGTTTGCACTTATTAATTACTAATTGAGGGTATCCATTGCTTCTGAGATCCGATTCAATTTTCTTAAATTCTTCTTTTAGTCCATCTTTATCTGAGCACAAGCTCTTTGCTCTATCAAACAACGAGTAGGCTACTCCTTCTTTGACAGATTTTTGATGGTTGGATTGATAATTTAAAATATTTTCCTGTGTGTGTTATCTTTCGAAAAACAGTTGTCTTAAGGACATCCCTATCTCTTAATACACACACATCCAAAAAGGGAAGCTTGTTTTGGACTTCCACTTCCATTGTGAGGCGGATGGAAGGAGAAATACTATTAATGTGATTCAAAAAATTATTTAATTCAATGTCTCCATGAGAAAAAATAACAAAGGTATCATCCACATACATCCACCAAATCTTCGGTTTGAACTGAGCTGAAGCCAAAGCTTTTCGCTCGAATTCCTCCATAAAGATATTGGCGAAAATAGGAGACAGTGGAGAACCCATTGCCATCCCCTCATCTTGACGGTAAATTTTACCCTCTAACTCAAAATAATTGCATTGAGTGCATAGTTCTAACAGTTCCATAATTACTAGGCACGGGAAGTTTAGTTCTATCCTTTAATGTTTGGTCTTCTTTGAGACGTGATTTAATAATTCCGAGAGTTTCTGGAACTGGTACATTTGTAAATAGACTTTCGACATCAAAACTTACCAGTTTGTCAGTTTCAGTCAACTTTAGGGATTTTGACTTCTCTACGAAATCCTGGAATTTTTGATGAAAGAGTCAGTTTTTTCCTACCAATGGTGTTAAGATGTCCAAGAGGACTTTAGACAATTCCCTGCAAGGTGAATCACGAGAACTAATGATGGGGCCGGAGAGGGATGGTAGGTTTGTGGAATTTTGGGAAGGCCATACATATGGGGGATTTTGGAGTGGTGAGGAGTTAATTTAGATCTAAATTTATCTGAAAAAAATTCTTTATGTTTTCTTAAGGTGTTTGCTACTTTGCGTTCAAATGAATCAGTCGGGTCTTTATTTAAAACTGTATATTTGCCAGTATTTAAAGTTTCCGCAATCTTTTCTTTATAACGCTACTGAGTCAAGTACCACAGTAGCGTTGCCTTTGTCGGCAGGTAAGATTTTGACCGTGTCATCTTTCCCAAGGATCGACTGGCCTTTTTTCTCCTCTATTGTTAAATTGGGTTTTGTGGGAGGAATTTTTCTGAGTAAAAGACTGGCCTCGCAGCGGAAGCGGTCACCCTGTTCCTCAGGTAACTGTGAAACAGCCGACTCAATTTCCAGTTACGAAATCCAGTGCCTTTACCGATTTTTGTGCCACAGAAAAGTTTAAACCCTTGGATAATACTGATATTTCCGCTTCATTCAGGATTTTCGAAGAGAGATTGATTACGTTTTTATTATTTGCATCCGTATTCACGTTGCCATCCTTAGGCAAATCACATTTTTTAGGCCTAATTTTTTCCAGTTTGGAGATTTTCTTTTTCTTATCTGTTTCAGAAACTTTTTATACATCTATTTTGGATGCTTTCGAGAATGTTTGTTGAATTCTGTACCGATCAGTGTTTTTTAATTCAGTTTTTTTACACTCAATACTATTTTGGAGGAGGTATTTTTCACGATGATGATATGCAATTCTTTCTTTAAGTAAAGATTTAGAAGCAGAAGACAAAATTTTACTGGGCTTTCCTACTATGAAAAGGAGTTTTTAGAGTTAACCACTATAGGCATAAGGTCTTCAACCTTACATTTATGCAAGAAAGTTTAAATGATTAATGTGTTTAGTTAATTCAAGATGCAAGCTCTCAAGGTCTTTGATTTGTTTACTGGTTCCGGGTCCGTACCGAGAATCAATTCTTTGTTTGAAGGTTATTTTTTGACGATGGAAGGATTGTGAAGGAAACAGGATTTTTCCGGACATTTGCCATCGTTTAGTGAAACAAGAAAACAGTAACACTACGTTTCGAGATCTGCAATCTGATCTCTTCTTCAGGTAAAGAACTAACCTAATACATAAATTACAAACTAGGTTTAAAATAAACAAATCTTACTAAAGCGTTTGTGGCACGCCTGAGTCAGGAATCACAACCTACATGTTGTATGTTCAACTTCACTAACACTAAAGACATGCACTTAATAAAAAAAACTATACAAAACACCAATCATTAAACTAAACTACGGAATACAGGTCACAATATGTCTTCACTTCGTCTACTAACCATTTACGACTGACCAGAGGGGGTAGCCAATGGTAAATCGTGACGGCCGGCTAAAAACAAGATGGCGGAAATACAAGGGAAGGGGAACAGGAATGGGCCCTTTCGTTATTATTGGTTCATGCGAGATGAACTTCTTAAAACCCATATTGTGACTCCGCATTGGTTTATTGCAAATATCCGATCCGTTTGATACTTTTGGTATTCTCTTTAGTTCATTTTTTAGAATTGGCAACCAAAGCGGCCTAATCTCGACTGATGGTTGACTGATTGGTTGGTCTGCCAATTTAATGTATGTTGCCTCAATTAATTTTCCTTTTGAAGAAATGTGGTTCCCGATGTATTATGTGGGCTTCATCCCAATTCATATGATGGTCTTCGGACCAACAATGGTGTGCAATTTTTGACTTTTCTGTGAAACCCTTTCTCGTGTTTTCTTTGTGTTCTTTTATCCTTATGTTTAGTGGTCTTTTTGTCTCGCCTATGTATTCCCTATTGCAGCTACATTTTATACTGTAAACACAGTTTTTGGAATCCTGTGTGCCATTTTTTGGTTTTGTTTTTACGAGACTTTGTCTAAGAGTGTTGTGTGTTTTAAACGCGGTTCTAATGTTGTACTTTCTACCTACTCTTCTAATTTTCTCCGATAATCCCGGCACATAAGGGATTGACATAAACGCAAATTTATCACAATTCTGTTTTTCTGACTCAGGAATGATTCTTCTGGTTCGTTTGCACTTATTAATTACTAATTGAGGGTATCCATTGCTTCTGAGATCCGATTCAATTTCTTAAATTCTTCTTTTAGTCCATCTTTATCTGAGCACAAGCTCTTTGCTCTATCAAACAACGAGTAGGCTACTCCTTCTTTGACAGATTTTTGATGGTTGGATTGATAATTTAAATATTTTCCTGTGTGTGTTATCTTTCGAAAAACAGTTCGAAAAACCCCCTAGATTTGTTTATTTTAACCTAGTTTGTAATTATGTATTAGGTTAGTTCTTTACCTGAAGAAGAGATCAGATTGCAGATCTCGAAACGTAGTGTTACTGTTTTCTCTTGTTTCACTTAACGATGGCAAATGTCCGGAAAAATCCTGTTTCCTTCACAATCCTTCCATCGTCAAAAATAACCTTCAAACAAAGTAAAGTATTATATTATATTTTGCAATATGTGTTATTTATTTTTAGCTGAGCGTCAACAAAGCCTATCACACAAAGGGATGAGCTCACAAAATGTAATTAAATCTGTCTGTCTACTTGATATCTAGAGATTATAACGAATCTACTTAGTTAAAATTTTGTAGGAAGTTTGACTTCTAAATAGGTAACATCGGGCCTGATGATCGTGCATGCCACTTCAAGGGTTTTGGCTGAGCGTTATCAAGCATTTTTAAATTGTTATATGGATAACCGTATTGGGTACGAAGATTCGCAGAATAAATAAATTTGCAAAAAACTGAATAAAGTGATATACATTATGATATGTAACATAGTAACACATAAAGTCTAATTGTCAAAATCATATGTCAAGATTCTTTTCTCAAAATTTTATATGTAGACTATAATTCAAATTTCCTTGAAATTAGATTTTTACGTAATCAAGAATGAGTTCTGCTATCGTAAATGAGTAGCTGAGCGTTATTAAAGCCTATCAAAATAGGTGGGCACAGTTCCTACATTGTCTGCCAAGGAGATATAAACATTTATTTTTGGTACGAATGCTTGTCTGTCTGTTTAGCAGCATGGCGACATAAATAATCACATTGTATTATTAATATTATTATTATAATTGTATGCAGTTTGGAAAGGTTAAGTTTGAAAATCGGTGAGAATATAAAATGTAATGTTAAAAATAATGGTAGAAATGAATGCATAACAATTTATTGTAACGATTTTAATTTAATTATCTGACCTGATTCACCTGGAAACTAGGTTGATACAGTTAAAAGGAATATTACAAACAATACTATTTATGTTTGCAATTTACAATAGTTTGTTTAAAATTTTACTTATTTCAAATTTATAGCCATTCGCTGTGGCCACTAAACTGAGCGATTTCCAATTTTCCTGAAGGAAAGTTGTTTGATCACTATTTTAACACATAAAACTCAGTTACGTCTTCAGTTGAATTAAAAGGTGGCTCTTCAAAGTACTTTGCTAAAATATTTCAAAAATTTGTTTTGTATAATGACGTGTCGTAAACCTTTAATCTTCAATGTCAGTGACTCGTGTCAGTTAAGTATTTTGCAGGCAAATTTAAATGAGACGCACATTGACTAACTTTGTAAGTTTCGCTGCCAATACAATTATCATACTCCGTATGTAAATAATTTACTTTAGTGATGAGTTACTTTAATACTATGTTAACATCTTATCAAGATGGTGATTTGGCATATTATGAACGGTTAGAACTTTTTTTATTATACTTCAACATGAAAGAACCATCACTATACCCCAACTATACTAAGCTTTTCTGTGTATGCCGTGGCTAGATAGGTATAAACTGGATTATAAATTAAGTATATATTTTTGATTGAAATAAATTTAAATATATTTATTTTGGTGCGAACCTAATTAATTTTTAAGGTCTTAAAATCTTGATAAAATAATTTAATTTACATTTGTCTAGCGCAATCGTCAATGATACGAAATGTATATTTTCTTACACTAGACTTCACTTTCATTTTAGTCATATTTCATCACTGGTAAAAATTTTTACTTTATTAAACCAAATACTTCCCGTACTTTTTTTGGCATGACTTAAACATAATCCTGGTTTTGTCATCAGTGGAGGTGAAGGTGATTAATAATTAAATAACGAAAATGTGTCTTAGAAATCTATAAATTTTACAAAGTACAATGCACAATACTCTATTGAATATACAGTTATTAATATCTCAACTGAAATAAAAAGTTATATATAACTTTTTATTTATATTATATTTATATATTATATATATGTGTGTATATATATATATATATATATATATATATATATATATATATATATATATATATGTATATGATTTTAGGAACATTTAATAAAATCCTGCCTATCTCATGTCGGAATTTCTGGAATATCGTTTCGGTAACATATCTTACATTTATAAACTATAAACCAAAATGGTCATAATCCGAAAATTCTTATACATAAATATATATGCGCCCACTTAAATGCATTATTAATTTTGTACGAATATTAACTTGGGAAGCTATAGTATAGAGTGTTCATACAATCAATCTTGCACAAACTAAACGCTGAAAATAATGTGTACAGCCTGAAGTAAAACCTACAATCTTTCCTTAAATTAACCGGAATGTTTATTTTGTGTTTCAGTCTCTGTTCATAGGTTAGATCAATGGGGAAGAATCATCCGGATTTATAGTTATATTTATTTATATTTTCCGTATACATCGTCAAAGTCAGTATTTTTCGTTTTGAAATCACTTATGATAAAATTCGATAGAATCCAAGGGTAGTTAAGGAACGTAATTAGGTGTATATCACGTACATAGGGTGATTCACGTAGATATTCAGAAACTGGGTTCTTATGGTACATATAACAATAAGGAGAAAGAGTTTATACATACATGACTCCGGATATGTTTCGTTAGCGAGTTACACATAGCAAAACATTCCGTCCGAATTTCTGCTCTTCTTGTAAAACGGGGTCTTCCTGAAATTATAGTGAGATGGTTTAAGAGGAAAATATAGCCATGTCTTTTTTCTATGTTTATAAATTGAATTAAACAGGTCCTATAACTGTACATTTTTCGAAAATGTTGTTGAATGAAAAAATGAAGTGAAAAATAACTCATTCATTCTTCTTTATATATATATATTCTTTCGCGAAATGACAAAATTATTGTCGACCAAAGAAGAATGGATGAGTTATTTTTCACTTCATTTTTTCATTATATATATATATATATATATATATATATATATATATATAAGATTTAGGTAAAACGTTTGGATAAGTTTATTTCGAATGAATCTATTTCAATATAATATTAGTGTAATGTTACTACATTAAACGACATGTTCAGTGTGGTTGTTGGACAAATAACCACTGGAAATGCTGAATGGTAATGTATGTTAATGATGATATGATAAGCAGCATAGCTCATGTTTACATTTAAATTCAGAGACACATGCAGGAGTAAATAATTTAGTACCTCATCTAGAATAATTATCGTGGTTATAACTGACAACTGTTAGGCAGTATCTATAATTATTATATGAGTCTTATTATATATAGTAAATTGTTACATATTCTGGATTTCAGAGTAGTTAGACATCTTAAAAGCAATTTTCGCATATATTTGCTGTCACGTATACAGTATTTTTGCGGAGGTTCCTTAAAATTAGTTCATACATAATAACTTTTTCCCAAGGTACTGGAGTATGTAATTATATATATATATATATATATATATATATATATATATATATATATATATATATATACATATATTGTATTAGTAAAACCCTAAAACAATTGTTCACTAAATAATCTTCATGTAACTTTAGTTTTTCCATTACCAGTTTTAAGGACTTTCTGTTTGTTTTCACCCTCGTTTCTTCACATTGAATGTCGGATCTGAGACAATTAAAAAACAAAATTTGTGATTGTATATAGAAATATTATGGATACAATGTATTAAATCTACCGTATTAAATCGGAATATTCATAAAGTAAGCAAATATAATTTATTACTGAAAACGGCTGTATTGGTTTGTGTAGGATTGTTAAAATAGATATAGACATACATATAGACGAACTGAACATTTTCTCTGAAATCAATAAATGTTTTCCTGGAACCAAAAGAAACCAAAATCCTCTATGACCAATCTATTAAGAGTTTTCGCACCGATAGACAAACAGACAAGCTAAATGCTTTTTAGCCGTTTGACCCGTAGCTAAATATGGTTCTTCCTTGGACCAATGAGAAGCAATGTACCAAGTTATATATGCTAGGATCTATCTAATAAATGTTTTCACTCAGACAGTCAAACGAATTTGACATTTTGGCCTAAAAACCAATACCATTCTTCCTTGGATACTACGTACCCAGATCCAAGTATCTAGGTTCGATCAAGAGTAATAAATGGAGGAATGCACATGCAGATGGATATATGGACAGTGAAATAATGCGGTTCGATTGAAACATATTCTCAAGTGTATTGTATTAAAGTATTATTGTTATATTTTTCATTTTTATTCTCTCCTGCTCCTCATGACACCTTGTAAATTCAAAGAAAAAGATTTGTACTATTCCAGTGTAATTACAAAATCTTTAGTTTGCAGATATACGTAATCTATTCTAACTTTCTTAAAATATATTGGTATAGCCTTTAAAGATATTTCAATAATTTGAAATATTTTGATTTTTTTAAAATGGTATTTAGATAGAACATGCTGTAGCATGCAACACGCATTACTTCCTTATCACACTTTTTAATATCCTAATAATATTGCAAATGCAAAAGTGGCATGGTTTGTTTGTATTACACGTGTAAACTATTCAACCAATAGTACTGAAATTGTACCTGGACATTCTTAGAGCCCCGGTTTGATAAGGATATTTTTATTTCAAAAATAACCCGGACTATACCGTACTGGTTTTTCAAGTGGCGAAAAAATTATACCACTACTGTATTTTCAATTTGTTCACATTAATAGTTTGAACCAAGGAGTAAGCTTGATAGTAACAGCACTGCTTATTGCAACGTTGTCTGCAACCGCTGTTGAGCATAGAGTAAGATAATATGAAGATACTGACATGAGATAAATAAACTGAAAGTTACCATTTACAGCTAAACAGTCGGCTAATAGTTGTTTTACACTAATTTAAATTTTATTTACATGCCTAACGGTAGGTTTAAACCAAAATCATTGTATCAGAGACAAAATTACAGTTTGAATAATTGTTTTTTTTAACACCTATGCGTTAAAAACTAGTTGCAAGCTTACACAAAGTAAGTTGGCTCTTTGATCCAGACTACAATATGCTGATGTTCTAAAACGATTTCATGTAACTATCGAGAGCATCTTGTTAAAAAAATTAACCGCCACAAGAGATAAAGACTTAGTAATTCCCTATTAATATATAGTTTCTTTATTTTACTACAATAATAATTTCATTTTCTATTGGTTGCCGTATAATGTCACGAAAAACTAAATATTTAATACACGCTAACTTTAATATAACTTTATAACAATATACCAGCATCGGAAGCTGGTACATTAATTTTTACGTGTTCCATTTTTGCCGTCTTGAGACAATTTGCGATATACGAGTAGTCTGCCAGAACATTTCACAGCTGACACTATCTACTGATTACACGGGTCATACACTACTACACAGTAGACAGCTGCTTTGTGTACAGCACTAGTGTATGGTGTTGACCTACTTTAATAATGCAGTGGAACAAGATTACGTCACGCTGCATGGTGATTACACTTGTACCGGATTCTACTCGTCATTTTGTGTGTCTGTAAATATATCGGATCTCAGGGAGAAAAATTATTAAAGTTTGAGCTGAATTACTCTAGTTCAGCCTATTTAGTAAAAAGCATTTCCTATGTTCTATGCTTAACACTTTCCGTGTAAAAATGAAATAAAACAAGACAGGTTTGAATAGTAAAATTTATTTGTATTTGTTTTTCGGTGTCCAAGAAGTTACAAACTGTCTTAAAGTAAAAGCTGTTGCAGATGAAGTATTTCGGTTGGCTAAAATCAATTTGATAGAGGGAAAATATGACTGACTTCTAAGAAGTCGAACAGCCTATTATAAAATTGTGTTTAAAACTGTTGAAAATACAACTATATAAATAGGACTGAAAGAGTTGGGACCGATTCTATTTCAAGTATTTTTCAACTGTTGAATAATTTTTAAGAGATTAATAAGACTACCTCAGACACTAAGGCATTGAACACATGTGTTAATATGGGGGTCAGTTCAATGGCATCTGTTATATGACAAATGATCACGATATGATAAGTCGCAATTGTCCTTTGAATAACTATTGTTCCATGGTAAAAATTCGTTTACAATTATGAGAAAATTGCGAAAACAAATGTGAAAGTAATGCAATGAAAATAAAACTATGTATCTGCGAGGTATAACAGCTTATTAAAAACTATTGAAGATAACATGTGTCTTTGACAATTCTTAAACTTTCGTTTAGAATTGTTTGGAATAGAAGCTATTTACTTGGGACAATGTCCCACCTTACCCAAATATTCCAGCTCACTCAAGCCACTTCCAAAGTTATTCTTGGATGGTCTACAGGTACAGCGAAAGTTACAGCTGTGAAAGATGGATTGTTCGCCTGTATAGAAGAATGAATACGATGGCGGCAACGATGCTTTAGAAGTGAGCCCGAAGCTCATGAGGACCATCAACCTGCAAAGTGTTCAGGTATTTTATGAGGATATTTGAGAAAGTTTAAAACAGCGTGTTTATCGAGTTATTTTGAAGAACTAACTGCCAAAATTCAGATTGAAAAAAGGATTGTTATCTTTATTTGTTTCTACGACAATTTTTTCTAATTTATATAATATTTTGATAAAAGTTTGTTTGTATTCACGATAGTAATATTATATCTGTACTTCTTGAACAGAAAGGCATATAAATATAATACTATAGTTATGTATATATGCAGATTTATATGCAGATAAGTTTGATATTAGGAAAGAGTCCTTTCGGGTACCGGTATACACAAAAAAGAGTAATCTTTAATTTAGGAATTTATACCGCAATACCATGCCGCATGATGTCATATGGAGTTTTAATTTTTAATTGAACTTTTTAACTTATGGCTATAGCAGAACCTTCGTGAACCATTGAAGATATACAAGAAGATAAAATGCTGTAGTTATAATATACTACTGTTATTAGATTGGAGGCAAAATATTCTTACCGATCAGCTGCTGATTGACCTTAACTATGAAATACAATAATTAGAAATTGAAATACATTCCTTTGGAATACATGACGAAAATAAAGATAAATCATTTTTTTAATAACTATACATCTTCACTGTGATGAGGTTCCAGCAGTGCTCACTCTTTCAGTATAACCTTCTGCATCCAAAAGAAAACATTAAGGATTGTCTGGGTATTTTACCAGTGACAAATCTGTAAGCAGTTCTTCCGATCAGTAGTATTCTAGATATGCTTCCACATTTAATACAGTAGTTTATACTTTTTTTTAGACACAAGGAAAATATCTTGGTTGACCGATTCCGTCTTCTCTTGACTGAAACTTCAGTTTGATTTTTTGGCCTTAATATTTCTTATTCCCTTCCACATTCTTTAAGAAATGATAATAATTTAAAATATTAACTAATTTTGAAATCTACTTGCTGGATATAACTTTTTAAAACCCTCAAAAGGCACTTCAGGTACAGACTAGGTGAGCTCTGCAGGTCGCTTGCTTCTCGTCAATTTGTATTTAAGATTTATTATATACACTTGTAATTCGTTTTAACTACCAATAAAATTAATACAGTTCATATTTTATGAACGTACATACTATTTTAATCATTATTGATCTATCTTAAGTTCGAACTGTGTTAATAAGGTAGTTGAAGTAGATACTGATGATTTCAATATCTAAATTGTATGTAATGCTATATCAAGAATGATATATTTTCTTACTATCATACTAGAACAGAGAAGCCGTTTAAAAATTACAGTATTTGGCAATAAGAAGGATTTTCTAAAAGAAATATAAATAGTGAACTGCTGACTATTGGCATGTTTCCGTTGCGGTTTACGGTATAAGCGTGTCAGCAGATCCGCTGATGGAAGAGTGCCAGCTGAGCTGCAAAAACAAACAGTCTAGCTTCTCTTACACAAACTGAGATAATAATTAAGTGGGATATAGAGCAGACGTGGAAGAGGTGAGTTTGACTGTGAAGAATACTGATTTCTGTTATAAGTAAACACCAGCGCTGAACTAAAGCAGGACGTGCTATAAGGATACTACAAAGGTTTATTGAAATTCTATTCGCTGTTCGTCCATTTGTCCATCTATCCCATCTGCATGTTCATCCATCCATTTATAACTCTGTATCGAATACTTGGATCTGGATACATAATATGCAAGGAAGAACTGTTTTGGTTTTTGGGCCAAAAGGTCCAATTCGTTTGACTGTGTAAGTGATAACGCTTAGTAGACAGATCCTAGCAAACATAACTTGGTACTTGGGCTTTATTTTCCTTTTTATCTTGGGGCAAAATAGCTAAAAAGCATTTAGCTTGTTTGTCTGTCTGTCAGTGCGATAACTCCTAATAGACTAGTCCTAGATACTTTTGGTTCTAGATAGACATTTAATGATTTAAGGGCTCAGAATTAAATGGTCATTCCGTCCATATGTATGTTTTTATGCACTCTATATACAGAGTGGCACATATGTCAGTTTCCCTAGAAGAGAAATTTAAAGTGTTATATGTTAATTGAATAAAACATTATTTTTTATTATATGAAACTAATTTTATATTACCATACAATGTTATAGCAGTTGTTCGAAATGTCCACCTTAATTTTGTATACACTTCATTCAACGACTGAGAACAGAGTTACAAATTTTTAGCAATTAAGGTTTATTGTAATAACTTTTTAATAAACAAGTTCAAATGCATTTTTAGTTATGTTTCTGAGTTCGTCAAGATTTTGCGGTTTTTATGTATTTATAATACCCCACGGTGAAAAATCACATGGGGTCAGGTCTGGCAAATGCCAATGGATTCATTAAATGTGTTATTTAAAAACATCTAGAACTTGGATACCAAAATGTGCTGGGGCGACATCACGTTGCCAGATGAACGAATGAATATTGAAAACAGGATTGTAAATTTCTATGTTAAATTTTCTTGAAGAAAATAAGGACCAATCATTGCAGTACTTGAAATACCTCCCCATACCATAGCACCAGGCACAATGACTTCTGCTTGGTGTACGATATGCGGATTTACATCCGACCAGTACACGCAGTTATGCCGATTAACGTCCATCTAGTTTGAAACATGCCTCATCACACCACAAAATTAATCGTAAGAAATTTGGATCAGTCTCTGAGCGGATAATTGTTGTCTCACAGAATTCCAATCGCCTATCGGAATCATCCTCGTGAAGCGCTAAAGTAAAGATGAATGGTATGGCTTAAATTTTAATTGCTTTAACATTCTTTGCACGCTTCTTCTTGATATTTTTAGTTCAGCAGATACATTCCGAGTCGATTTACCGGGACTTGCTACAAAAGCTTGAGCAACTGTCTGCAGGTTTTCTTCGCTGCAAATTGATCGTTGACGGCCACATTTCGGATCCTTTAAAACGTATATACTGTTAAATGGTTACTGAAACACCTAAATATTTACCACTAAATTTTTCAGTTATTATAGCAGTATTTTTACTATGCTTCAACCACAACTGAAGTATGTACACTTTTCTTTGGATTGTAAACATTTTAAAAACACAAAAAAATGCAAAGAGCGTCACTTTACACTTGCCACTGGAACGGGCATCAATGAATTATTCCGTGTTGCTGCCAACGTAACTATGTTGCCAACTTATACAAACAAAATATCCCAATTTATGGGGAAACTGCCATACGCGGTACCCTATATTTTGACAGCGCAATACAAATCAGTACAGCCGTTTTCAGTAATAGATTATATCCACTTACTTCATGAGTGTTTCGATTTACTACGTATAACGACTTGGATTGTAGATATTAATATTTCAGATAATAAAATAAAAATCAAATACCACTTGGAAAAAACTAAAATAAAATGTTCACTCCTAAGTTCACTCAAAATTCAAAATAAAAATTTAAACTTCTCTTTTCACTAGTTGAACCTTAACTTTCAAAGTCTCTGCAATTCGGATTATAACTCTCTCAAACAATCATAAATGTTCAATTAATTTCCAATTAATAATTCACAATAAAACAGTTCCAATTAAATATTAATAAATTACTAAATTTCCAACTTTAAATTAAAGTTATTAAAAAAGTTAAATTTTAATTCACCTTTCTTGCAAGTATGAACCAAATGCAACTTGTATGATTTTATTGTGCTCTATTGTTCATCGAGAATTAATTATGCAGATTGCTCTGTAGTTTCTATGAATTTCTTTTTTTCCTAAAAATCCCTCGCGGAAAAAAAATAAGAAACACGGCGCACTGTAATCAACTTAATATACGAAAATAACCAAAAGAAGGGCGAAAATTTATGAGTTGACGTTTATATACTCCCCCCTCCAATCAACTCTGCTGGACATCCGCGGTGTTCTCTCATTGGTCCAGCTGTATCAAACAAGGTGAAAAATAGTCGTACCAAGACAAGTTCTAATCAATTCAAGGCAATCAACCGCCTTCCTAACAATTTAAAACTACCAGTACTAACTTGCCAAAGGATTACATGTTCGTTTTTACCCTGACTTTTCACAATCTAATTTAAAATTAAATCCCAATATTTCGTTCCCAAAATTTTAATTTAATTTAAGTTTTAATATAAAAAAATAAACCAATGTAGCTACACTACGGTAGATTTAATATATTGTATCCATGGTATTTTTATATACAACTACAAATTTTCTTTTTTAACTGCCTCAAACTATCCGATTATCATTGTGAGGAAACGAGTGTAAAAACAAATGAAAAGTCCTTAACACTGGTAATGGAAAAACTAAAGTTCCATAACGATTATTTAGTGAGATGCTTCGGGTACTTTATTTATACAGTATACATTATCTCCTGTTAAAAACATACGCAATTTATTACATACTCCAATTAATATATCATGGATAAAAGTTATTATTAATGATCAAATTTTAGTAATACTCTAAGGAACCTCCACAAAAATACTGTATACATGACAGAAAAATTTGCGAAAATTGCTTTTAAGTTTTCTAACTACTACGAAATCCAGAATATGTAATAATTTACTTTTCCAAATATTCGTATGATAATTATATATTCTGCCTCACAGTAAAGTGTAGTTTTTAACTACGATAATTATTCTCGATGTGGTAACAAGTAATTTACTCTTGAGTGCGTCTCTGAGTTTAAATGTAAACATGAACTAAGGAGCATACATTACCATTCAGCACTTCCAGTGGTTATTTGTCCAACAACCACATTGAACCTGTAGTTTAATGTAGTTACATTACAAAAATATTATGAGGTGTTTATAAAGGTATTTAATATTTTTCATTATATGTTTTGTAAATGGTAAATGTCTCTGCTCATGATTGGGGCTAAATTTTGATCTTTGAGTATTTATCCCTTATTCCGACAATGTTACGCTCATTACTTGACTGTTTAACATTGTAAACAATAGGAAAAACCCATACAAAGGAATGAAAAGGGTAGTTGTTGATATTATATAGGTTTATTTAAGCAGTGCTAGAGTACTTACGGTATAATTTGGAGTGGTAGAATTCCTATTTTAAAATTGCCATAGTTGAAATGGGTTGACGCATCACCTAATCATAACAACCCCCCCCCAGCTTTGGAGATACCCAAATCCACCTCAAAATTTCAATTCTTATGATCTCCAATAATAAAAAAACAATCATAAATGAAACAAATTCAAAACTTATAGACAGCCATTTTGTTGGTCACCATGAGGTTAACACGAACGCAAGTCTAGAAGTTAACATAATATTCACAGATTTACAATACCTCAAATTTTGATTCTGCATTTCTTATTTATTTTCAATAAGAGTTATGTGTGTAATATATAAATATTTCATACACTAAATCGTTATTTTCTAGCATTCAATTGACACACTAAAATTTTTAGAGGAAAAATAAGACGGTTGACTGCTACATTGATTAAGTCTAAAGAGAACCTTACAAAGTTGAAGTGCGGATGAAATCTCTAAAGAAGTTGAATAAGTCCTTTTATTGCACCGCCCCCACGTCCCACCTCATCACACCTAGATTCCATCCCACATAAGCCGGGTTGAGCTGTTGGCCTGCTAGCGTATTGTTTATTATGACGCAACAAACTCTTATCTTCTCCATGTTAGTCCTCTTAAATCTCAGCCTCATATATTCCGATTTAATACCCAAGACAAATTATTCACGTAACATCATTTAAATTTCTTAGGCATTACGTTCAGTTTTAATGGAATTCTTGGCGCATTATCAAAAATCGAATTACAACAATTTTTATAAGCTAGTTGATTAGAAATTTATAAATTTTATTAAAAAATATAAACAAAATAGTTAGAAGATTTTTGAAGTAAATGTTGACAGAGTGTAATAAATTTTAATGTACAAATGGATATTTTTGAAGCTTTAAAAACGTGTACCAATTAAAAATTAGACAATAATTACATTATATGCCATTATTATATAAATAATAATAGTTACGGACAAAATTGTACAGTTGATGCTTAAGAAAATCTGAACAAGAATCTTAAACATGCAGTGAAACTGATGCGGAAGTTCTTGCTAAATTAAAATTTAATTCAGTCAATTGGACTTGAAGCGAAATGAAAAACCATCTTGAGCATGTCAGGCTTAGAATGTTATATTTTTACAACTTAATAACATTGCTTTTTTAATGTCAGACCACTAAACACATCGTCGATCAAACTTTTAACTTACCTCTTTGTATCTTGTCTAGTGAACAAAGCTTGCTTGATCAATCATGTTTGATGGTTTGAAATTAAAATAAAAAAGAAATCACGGTTAAGCGCACACATAATTTCCATTCCTAATTATTTATAAGCCTCCGTTTATAATTAGTGTTTTATAATTCTTACTAATATACTTTCAATGTCAATGAAAAATGCTGAGATAGCCAATGCTTGCTAGCAGTTATACTTATTATTAAAACTTACGGAGCCTTGTAGATATGACGAAACAGCAATGGGAAATCCTCTTTCATGCTTCATTGCAAATATATTTATGAGTTATTTTGAAACTACGGCTAAAACATAAATGAAATATTTCTAAAGAAAGTGGATAAGATATGTTGATGTTGATATCTTCGCAATATTTAATAAAAATTAAAACCTACAAAACTTTATCTCTACCTTAAATTCATTTTACCCTACCATTAAATTTACATACGAAATTGATCAAAACAATAGTATACCATTTTTAGATGTTTTAGTAATTAGAAACCAATCAAAATTTGAATTTGACATTTACAGGAAACCGACGCATATAAATAGATTTATTGTCAACGAATCCAACAAAAAAGAGCTAGTTTAAACTCAATGATTTGCATACTTTTGAATACTCCACTATCTATCGATAACTACAACAAAGAGTTAAACTAAATAACAGATATTGCTATTTTTAACGGTTACACCACACAACTTATTGACAACATACTTCACAAATCAATCAAAAGAAAATTAAGAAAATCTAGAACAACATTACTACCACTTCAAGATAATAAACAAGAATTCATCTGTACAACATACAGTAACATTTCAAATCAATTGCAGAAAATCTATAAAAAGCATACAAAAATCTGTCACTTATAAAACAAACAACAAATTATCACAAATATTAGGAAATCCCAAAGACAAAACCACATTCGAAAACAAATCAGGAATTAATGAAATTAAATGCAACGACTGTGATAAATTGTACATTGGCCGAACATTAAGGCACGATTCAAAGAACACTTTGCACATATAAAATACGGAAGAAAAGAAAAATCTGCTGTGGCGAATCACTGTATTGAATCTGGACACACAATCTCCAATAAAAATTTACGATTATTAAAAGAAGTTACAAACACAATACACTTCAATGCTTGGGAAACATTTTACATTAACATAAATCAAGAAAAACTTATCAATAATGATGACGGACTAATTCAAAATTCAGTTTTACTCTCATCTCAATTTATACAAAAATTAAAATTTAATTCTGATTAAATATTTTATACTGGCTAACCGTACATCTAAATTGTTTACCATATGTTATTATAAAATTAATTACTATTACAAAAATGTAAACATTTGATAATTTGTGAAGTGCCTGATGATGGAATCTTTGATTCAGGAAGGCCTTGCACAAAATAAAAAAATTATATATTGGAAAATGTTGTATTCCTTTATCTAGTGATACTACAATAAACCGTTTTTCCAATGCTCCAAGATTCTACATACAATTAATGAATGTTTATTTTAACGTTAAGGGATTATCAGTAATCTACGACCTCTAGCAGATACAAATATTTTATTCCAGTTGATAAGTGATATAAAAAATTAGCAGGATATATCAAGACAAAGCCTAAAAGGATGTCCTTTTAACAAATTAATTTTGATTGGTAGAATAATGCGGCTATAGTAAGGGAAAGCTAACCCAGCAGGGATCACTTCTGGCTGGTTTATACCTACCAGTTGAACCCACCACTGGGCACAGCAAAAACCGATGTGCCACTTTAATCTGGGCAACCTTATGGATGTCCAGTAGCGCCACATCACTAACCGCAAATGTTGAGATTCTGGGGTTCATGGGCAATTCAATAGGTCTAGTCTACTGTGGAAGATGGCTGTTGGAGTTGGTGGGGTTTGTTCCCTTACCTCAGAGGCTCTTGTTAACCTCAACAAGGGTGTGCCCCCCTGCCTACTTTGACTGGAGAGGCTGGTTCACAGCTGGCCTCCCTTCTTCCGGGATGACTTTGAGATGTAGTGCCCTAATTCTTCCTCATGGTTCTCGATAGGAGGCGGCCCCTACTCCCTAACCTTACCCATCCTGAATATCCTATCACTCCGGAAGCAGCACAAAGGTCCTTACAGGACTAAGTGCAATTTAGAAGCTTCTTGTCCTAAGAGAACAAAAAAAAAAAAAAAAAAAAAAAAAAAAAAAAAAAAAAGAGAAAAAGCTATAATATTGAAAAACTCAAATGTGTTATTTATTGTGTCCCTACAACTGATGGATGAATGATTTATAAGAAGACTAGCAGTTACCTGCGGCTTCACACGCAATGTTCAAGATCAATGGCCATAAGTTTCTTAGTAAAAGCATTTATGATGTAATATGATGGAGCCCTGCAATTAAGTTTTTGAAAACATAAGTAGACACATCTGGTAAATATTACTTCGGTACCATTGTTTAGAAATTCACAACGCAAATAAACTTTTGAATGGTCGTATTTTAGGTTTTGTAGTATGAATAAATATATACACATTTTAAATTTCCGTCTGTTAAAATTAATTTTTTATCTAAGGTTTAAGGTGTTATAGTTGAGTTTAAGTTATGCCCCGATCAAGAAAATATATACCAACAAAAACCCACTTCGATTAATAAGCTTCTAATTTCTAAATGCTAGTTTGGTTTTATTGTCCCGATAAAGAAAATATAACTTACGCACGACTGAAACGTTACTGTGATCCAAAAGAGTCAGATACGACAGGTTAAATTCACTTCTGCTCTAACTTTATTTCGGCCCCACAGTTGAGATTATGTTGGTGCGCGGAACAAGAAAATAAATACATATGTGGGTATTGGAATCCAATTTAAATTGAAGAACGGGTTTTTGGGTCTGCGATGTTTGTGATGATATGAGTAATATTGAATTTTACCCCATATAAGAAAATATGTGCGTAGGTAAGTTTAAAAAGACTGCTTTAGTCTAAAGGCATTTACTTCCGTAGTTTGTATTCTGATTCTGGTATGAGAGGAAGAGTGGGCTATCCCTTTGCTTTTTCTTCAACTACAGTAAATGTTTAAGGGAGACAACCAGTTTCGATAACCTTATGTGTAAAACATTCACAGCTTTGTTCATCAAGGTAGTTTTTAGAACACCTTTTAGACATTATCTTCAACTCAAGCTTTATAGATGAATTATTCGTCACTGGTGTAATCTAAAACTCAGAGCTGACAATAATAATCTATTACACCACTCTGATACTATTCCTTTGTTTTAATGCTCGGACACTACTACTTAGACGAATTTCTGAATGAATCAAATATTTAACAGCTTCCCAAACATATTCCATAATAAAATACTCCCCTGTAACAAGACGATCACAAATATGGCTCCACGAAGTAAGGGTGATTAACGTGAATTTTTTTAGCATTAAAAAGATGGTACAACGGAATCCTTCACCACGAATGTTGACCGCGACCCGCCTAAAAGTCCCCAAATTAATTCAGTTTTTAAGTCGAGGCATAAATTAATAAATAGAAACTGCTTCATCCGATAAAGGTAAGAACTAAATTAATTTTATGTATATAATTTAAAACCTTTTAACACTTTTTAAAACTTTTTATTTTCGTACAATGTACATTTAGAATTCTGGGAATTCAAGTTCAGGTACTCAAAAAATGTACATTGTACGAAAATAAAAAGTTTTAAAAAGTGTTAAAAGGTTTATAATTATATACATATTTATCAAAAACTTTTCGAGGCTACATCTCTAATATAAATTAATTTTATCATTCTACAATATGCTAATAGTAATAATTAAAACAGGTTCTTGGTTTAGTGATTATTTATTATACGCAAAAGTTATGCTTTACGGTTACAGCTCGCGGGATTTAGCTTCGTGACTGAGTCAGCCCATTTTGTTGGATAACTCCACTTAAACCAGAGGTAGGCGTTTAAATCAGCCGCATAAAAATGGAGCGTTTATGACTCGTTTTATTGCATTATTGTATATTATAATTATTAAGTATGGTAAAAATATCGTCACCCTTGTACAAAACTTTTAGTTTTCATTAGTTTTATTATTATTATCAAATAAGAATACTCATTAATTTTTGTAACTAAGTGTGCGAATATCACTCACCAGTAGTTGTTTCTAAGACCCTAACATCAATCAAAATTAAATCAATTCACCTTTTTTTAAATGAAGATAAATATGTCTGTACTCTTGAAATTAATTTATTATATAACTTTTAAAATACTAAATGAATAGCTTAATAATATTTCGTATGAAATATTTAACATACTAAATTTTACATACACACTCAAACTAAAAATGATATTTGAGTTTATTCATGAATTTGGTATGTGTTAGAACTGTCTATTAGTCTTCTCGTAGGTAATAGACGGGACTAATATAAAAATTTTACCACGCGGATTTGTATAAAGTGACACGTAAGAATAACACATGTCACTCTGCACATATGTCACTGCATTCTGCAGTGTAAAAGTAAACAATTTAGAGGTAAAATATTTATTTCTAAGATATACTGTAATATCTTTCTGGACGTGGATGTACTTTTGTGTAGAAATAACAAAAACAGAATTGCTGTAACTAGTCTGCAGGGGATAACATGTTAGAGAACACGACAGTGTCAAATGGATATGATACCACAAATGATACCACAGCCAAGGGTGGGCTACTAGATACCGACATCTCCAGGTACCTTTACTAATTGCTACGGTCATAAGGTAGAACGTGTTGTGTAAGCTTCTTGTTTATGATAGGTAGACTTCCAGAGCAAAGTTGTATCGATGTAAAAATTTAAAATAACAATTTATGTTGGTAACGTTACAATATACAACAGAGAAACATGTAATAATTAAGTATACATGATGTGTTTTTAATATAGACCACGGGTTTTCCTAGAATAGAATATCCTAGGTATGATTTGTTTTTAATATAAAACATCTTTTATATATCTGTATATATGCCTACATTCAATAGAACTCTAAAATAATATACGAGTACGCAGATGGTAGACATCAGAGCAATTAGTTACTCAACCGTAATCTACTCGTAATAGGCAAAAACATTAGTAGTAGTACAGTTTTATATTTAATGATTATAAAAATACTGCTGCTGTGGTTATATCTGTACTGTGGCGAAATCACGTTATTTAAGTCCTTGACAATTGCCAGGATTAAGAGTGAATAAAAACAAATCCTAAAATATCTCATATGCTATCGATTACATTGTTATGTTTCCATAGTATTAGCAAAAGGTTTAGCTCCTTATTGATAAATTTGTAATTTAAAGTGCATCATAAGTAAATGCTCTGTTAAAGGTAACATGTTTACGGCATTATGATTTTGTAACTCATATGGTTGAACATTGTATAGTTTCAATTTTAACAGTTTTAAGCCTTCAAATTTGTTATACCAAATTCTATGTTGACTGTATAAAAAATATCTAATACTCGAGTTTTTTGCATTATAAAACGTCTCTTCTTTAAAATATGAGTGCATATATACACATTACACGTACATATTAAATTTAAACAATATTTTAATGCGTATGTTCTCTGTATTGGATGAAACTGTATATTACCAATTTGCTGTAAGAATTGAATTCTTCTTAGGATGAATTTTGACAGTGAATATTTGAAAGTACTTGTTGGAATATTGATGGCAACAAATATTGTAACTTATCGGTTCTACAATATAGTTAGGAATGTATGCAAAAGATACTTTTCGAAGTTTATGTAAAATGTGTATCAAATCGTATGGGCTTAGTTTCTTAGTAATAATTATGTCTGTTATGAGGAAAACCTATTAATATAGGTACGCACGTCACGAAAAAGAGTCTAATACACATTGTTATAAGAATTATATTATATTATATTAAAATAAATATGTGAAATAAAACTTAACAACACAAAATTACGATGAATGAGAATTCATTACAGCTTATCTCAGACCACAATCCATTGTCAACATCCAAAGGATTGGTTATTATTATTAGTACGTTGGAATACATAATATATTGTCACTCGTAGTCCACTGTCGGATTTGAAATTTATATGTAAATTAAGTCAAAAATACCGTAAAAACAGTCTAATATCATATTCAAATAAATAAATAAATAAATAAATAAATAAGGCCTTTATTCTTGAGCGGATTTCAGTTTACAATCTGTTTTACAAATCGACTCACGTCAAACTAATCATAACAGTACAATTCGTATTTTAAAACTGTGACACCCAAATATTGCGTGCTGGTAATTTACATAGAAAATTCATACTTAAAACAACAATACATCATTAAGGTACATATACAGTTTTAACTTCCTTTTTGAAAGTTTTAACAGACAAAGTCTTTATAACTGGTGGTAAGGCATTGTACTCCTGGGGTCCAAAGTACGAGAAGGGCCTTTTTGTAGCCTCCAACCGCACTCGCGGCAGTTGCAGCTTGTCGTCCTGTCGAGTGTGCCGTTCTCTTAGAGTCACTCGCGCCACTAGTTTCCGTCTCAGGTAAGAGGGTTCACCAGTTACCAAAACCTTATGCACCAATGTCACAGTTTGGAGCCTACAAATATCTTGAATGTGTCTACAACCTTCACGAAGCCATGAAGACTGAGTGAAAGTAATAGTGATCTGCCTCCTTACATTGAAAAATTACTACAAGATTATCTCTTTAAATTAGATGGTTTATCGCGTAAACTTTGACAAATATGAAAAAGTTCAAAAATCCCGAGCCTCTTGTTTTAAGAAATAATAGATTTATTCAGAATTTATAACACTTGAGAATATTTTAATGATTTCTATTTTACAAAGTGTTAAACACTGATTGATAAATTATACAAATAATTTAATTTTAAAGAATTGCAAATCCAAAAGAAAATATTGTATACGTTCATGCAATATAGTCTATTGATGAATATTGTACATAATCTGTTATATGCAATTAAAATGCTATTAATAAACCTCCTGGGTTAGTCGGAAGAAGTAGGCAGGTTTTGTGACAATTGAAATATTATTTATTTATTCTCATAGGATTTTGACTACATTATAGTCTATATCTAAAAAACCATTCAAGATATCAAAAAATGGCTTATTAAAAAATGCTTATTAAGTCTTATGTACAGTTCAGATCACCTATTGTTTTGTTGTCGAGGTTAATAAATAACGGAGTGTGGATGTTTTAAAAGTTTAAGTGACTGCCATATTGAAATAAAATGATGTACCTTGATGGCCAAAGAACATAGTCAAAATATTTTAAACGTACATTTTAGTAATATGATTTAACTTGTTTCAGCATTCCTATCACCCGTTCAAGAGGATATAAAAGTTATAATAGGATTTACAGGTCATCCATATCTCTAAAACCGTTCACGTTACCAAACATTGTTTATAAAAAGTTGAGAAAATGTTTAAAAAAAATGTTACTCAAAGTCCGACCCCCTGACCACCCTAGACCAGCTTTCCCAGTGCACTGCCTGTTGTTACACACCTTGTTTTTAGACATACCTCGATATGTACAGTATATAGGTTACAATGACCAACTTTATGTATTTTTAGCGTTTTTTATTGTGAATTAAGGTGAGAAGGTAAGAAGCAAGCCACGATTGAACACTGAACATAATACGTTCTCACTTTTGTGCAACAATGCAAACAATGTTGCTAATCGACAGTGTTATAAATATAATTATGAAAAGTTTACTACTTTACAAGCCATGAACGAAATTCTACAAGGTTATTAACTAAATCACCTGGAATTTCTTTAAATCCACACTGACTAATAAGTGTATGTTTTTCAAGTTTACTTCTAGTATTTCTTCGATAATATTTTTAAAATTTTGTTCTAAAACAAGTAAAATTAAAATTGTAAGATTGTGTCTAAACATATGTGTCCTTTTTAAGCACTTTCAATATTTCTAGAATGACCGGGAATAATTCCTTTTTACAATAAAAGATGGATTTACTTTGTAAGTGGCGCAAATAGTACTTGCCTGTAGAAATATTTGAGCTACCACAGTAATATTACATTGATGTCACAAGTTATCTTTGGTTAAATTCTCTTTGTGACGCGGGCTGCTTCCTCTTTGGGAGCACAAGTCAAACCCATAGATTTCACGGGAATTATTTTATTAAAAAGGAAAGGACGATAAAGTAAAGAGAAAGATCTGATGACGCGACGAATTAAAACAATTTATTGAATTTATTCACTACTCTTGGATTTTTAATTGTTACCATGAACGTAAATCTCAATCGGTATAGTGTGACTTAGAACTTCCTGCTCCCAAGGAGTCATCATTTTGATACTAATTGAAATATAGTCATACGAATTTCAAATTCCACAATGTGACATGTCGGGTCTAAGCCCCCATGTACATCCTCCCACACGTCTCACCATCATCGATGTAGTCTGAGTTTGGTTAATTATGTATTCCAGATGATGGTTTCAGGCGAATTTATCATCTAGTTTGACTCCTAGATATTTGAACTCCCTGCTTATCTATCTGGCCCTCACATAGGACTGGCTGTGTAATTTCCACTTTCCTACTACTTGTGAATGATATCATGACGGTCTTCGAAAGATTCACTGCAAGTTCTTCTCCATCACACCATCGCTCCACAATGGACAGCGCTCTCTGCATCATTTCTAAGCACGTGACCATACGGTTGCCCCTAATAAGTATGACAACAAATTCTGCATAACCTTGAGCATATATACCCCGTTCATTTAGAATCCAGAGTAAGTTATCCACAACTATGTTCAACAGACTTGGTGATAGTACACCGCCTTGTGAACATCCTTGCTGCGTTTTTTACCCTCTCTTGTTACTCTACACGGATATGCCTGTGCTCTTCAGCTACTAAGCATTGTCTTCATCCATCTGACAGTTTCCTCAGTACCCCTGGATGTAAGCTTAAACACTACTGAGTGAGTACTAAAAAAAGCTCCTTCTATATCCAGGACTACCGTTAAGGCTATTTCTAGGTTCCAGGAACAAATGGTCTTGAGCAGGAAGGATGTTACGCTTATTGGTATATTAACATTTGCAACCTACAAATATTGTTTACCTCGCTTCGTGATAAGAATAACACCAGAGGTCCTCCATGATGAGGGCATGACTCCTGTCGTTAGGCTAGTCCTAAACAGTCGTAATATCTGCTATTATTATCTGGTATTACCAAGTCCACACTTTCTTGCAGTAGAGTAGGAAACATGAGATCGGGACCTGGCGATTTGAACGGCATTAAAACTCTAGGGCCCATTTTATCCCTGAGTAGTTGATGGCAGTCTTTGCACAGTTCCAGTTCAAATCAAATCAAATCAAAATGCCTTTATTTACAAGCGTTTTCTCAGTACATACACTGTTTTGCTGAACAACTCAAGTAATTTAATGGCCTTAAATACTAAATAACAAAGACTTGTGATTAAAACTAAAAGGAACAACATTGGATTATATTAAATACTAAAACTTATTCACTAACAACTTAAATACGTTATTTATCAACACATATGTAATCCTTAAGTTTTAATTTAAAAGAATTGCAACTGTATTGCTTAAGGCTAAGGGGGAGGTCATTGTACAATTTAGGGCCGAAATACGAAAAAATTTTCCTCCCGACTTCATGCCTGACTTTTCGAAAGTCAAGAAGGTAGCCATGGCGGGTACTGCGTTGCGAGACCCCCTCCCGGAACAACAACCGCTCGCTCAGGTACTGCGGTTCCTGGTGTGATAGGACCTTGTGGACCAATGAGCAAGTCAACATCCTGCAGACGGACTCCACTGGTAGCAGGCTGGCAGCATCTCGAAAGGGGGACACGTGATCAAAACGTTTCAAGTTGAAAATGAAACGCACCGCAGAGTTTTGAAGTCTCTGAATACGTTCTACGTCCCCCCGCGAGATGCTGTTACTATAGGCTGGATAGCAGTAATAAATGACGGAAAAAACCATCGACTGCATAAGCTGAAGCTTCGCAAATTCCGGCAGTAGAGATCTGAATCTGTATAGACCTCTTAATCTGCCAACTGCACATTGTATGACATAAGTGACGTGTTCAGAGAATGTTAGATCGCTATCAAGCATGATGCCGAGCGTTTTCACCCTGTCACACAAGGTCAAAAACTCCCCATCAAGAGAAATCCCCACACTACTGTCTGTCAAGGCCTGTATTGTGTTGTGTTGTATAGTATGAAGGGCAGTGCACTTGCCTACATTGAGCTTTAACCCATTGTCTACAGACCATTTACTGATGTTTTCAAGATCAGAGTTTATATGGGCAAAAGCCACCTGAACTGAGCTAGGGTCATAGGACAAATGCAACTGGCAGTCATCAGCATACATATGAGCCGTACAGTGTTTAATACACTTTGGGAAGTCAGAGGTGTACAGGTTAAACAATACAGGACCAAGACAACTTCCCTGAGGCACACCTCGCTCCCTACTTAGAGAGGCAGATGTCTCGCCGTCAATCCTTGTCACCTGGCTTCTTCCTTCAAGATAAGACTTCACCCACTCAATAGCGTTTTCTCCAAAGCTGTAATATTGCATCTTGGCCAACAACATTTTGTGACTAATTAAGTCAAATGCCTGCGAATAATCCAACATAACAATGGAGTTGTATTTTCCACTGTCTTTGGAGCCAATCAAATCTGAAAGTAAGTTCATCAGGGCAGTGCAAGTACTATGAGTATGTCTGAAGCCAGATTGAGTTTTAGGAAGAATGTTCTTATCATCCATTAGCTTCATCAATTGCTTAGTGACAATTTTCTCCAATATTTTGGACGACGCTGGTAAAATCGATATTGGCCTAAGCTGATTAACACTATGAGGGGTGGGTACCTTAGGTAAGGGATGAACTATACTTTCTTTCCATCTTTGTGGAAACATGCCTTCAGACAAGGACTCATTTATCAAATGTGTGATGACACCTAGTGCATATGGACTCGCGGCTTTAATCATCTGAATAGTAAGTTCATCGTTGCCCGCCGCTCTGTTTTTTATTTCATTCATTGCTGATTTCACGTCTTTGTGAGTGACTGCATGTAAGTTAAAATTATCGGCATCATTATTTATCTTGTTCGAATTCAAATAAATACATTTTTCTTCGCTAACCTCATTTGCACTGCCCATCTCAACAAAGTATCTGTTAATATCATTTATAATCAAATTATGAGGCAAACAGTTATTGGTAGGATTTCCAACTACATTACATTTCTCGAGGCACGTCCAGAAATCTTTTGGGTTACTTGAAGATGATAATTTTTCAGTGAAATATGCCTTTTTTGCTTTCCATATCATCAGGTTCAATTTATTTCGTGCCTCTTTGTACAGTTCCCAGTCTGCATTAGTTCTGGACTTCCAATATTTTCTATGCAGTTTATTTTTAATTTTTGTATTCTTAATTATTTCATCATTTCTCCAAGGAGCCTTCTCTTTTGTGACTCTTTTACAACCAAGAGGGGGGTGTTCATCAAATACCTTTTTAATATTCCTTGAAATAAATTGTTCAATATTATCTATTCCATCTAATTGCGTTGCACTATTCCAGTTAACATTTGCGATTGCGGCTACAGCCCTTTCTTCATTGAAATGTTTAAAATCTCTGTAGATAATCATTTTAGGCGTTTTTTTCTTATATTTAGGAATTTTAACCGTGCAATAAATAAGCCTGTGATCCGTTATTATTCCTCTTTGATCTATAATACTAGGTGCGTCTATGACACCGGTCCTCTCGATTTCAGCCGACCTGTCCACGATTATGTGGTCTAACAAGGTGGCTGAAGTTGCAGTAACTCTTGTTGGTTCATTTATAAGTTGGAATGCGTTTGATTCTTTCAAGAGTCAGCGTACAAATTTAGCTTCATAGCATGTCTTTGATAATAAATTAATGTTAAAATCCCCGAAACACATTACTGTGTTTACTTCCATAGCCAGGCAGAGAAAGAGAGAGTGTAGAAGAGCTGACATCGAAGCGTACCTCACGTGTGGCGGCCTGTAAACCACACACAGACCAAACCTCACCCCTTACACTTTGGCAATAATGCAAAGAGTTTCAACTCCAAGGCCCACATCCGCTAGAGTGTATCGCTCGAAAGGAATACTCTCTCTCACGTACAGGGCCACACCTCCACCTGTCGTATCAATAGAGGAGTCGTTTCTTGGCGATCACAACGAAGCAGCGTGTACCCCGGTATATTGAAACCAACTGATGAGATTTCAGGACGAAGCCAGGTCTCAGAAACCCCAAACGCATCAAAATCAAAGTCACGCACGAAAGAAATCATCTCATCAAAGCCTGTATTAAGAGACCTCATGTTTAGATGCGCGACCTTGAGACGTCTCTCGGCTAGTTTCCCGACACCCGCGAGGTGTCCAGACTTCCACAGGCATCGTGGTTGTCATCAATGTCCTGCACGGGTTCGGGACTCAGGCCGAGATTTGTGACAACTTCATCCTGAAAACACGGGGGACAGGTGTTTTGTGCATCGGGATGTTGCAAAGCTGCGGAGATAGCCTCCACAAACAGTGAGCCTAAGCGGGCGACACCTCTTCTATTGAAGTGTACGCCATCCCGGGTGAGATCCCGCTTACCCACACAAGTATTGGCCTCCACGAATCCAACACCAAAGTTGTTGCTCATGAGATCCAACTGGGTGTTGAAGTCGTAGAGGGCCCTGTAGCCAATATCTTTTCGAATTAAAACACTGTCTATAAAAACTTTTGAATTTTGGAATCTAGTCCTGACAGTGTAAAGCAGTTCTCCTTAGAAGAGCTCTCTCTAAGTTCTCTCCGTCATTCACTAACAAATGCTGCACTGGTCTGGAAAGCTTCTGGGAAGTTTGTGTTGAGTAAACCCTGAAGGGTCTTTAGGATCTTTAGTGTAAGTCCCTTTATTGTACTCTGTTAGGAAAGCGGAGCACCTATCCCAGTTCCCTGCACGTTTGCATATATTATATGTTTTGCGAAGGTTCATCCTCAAGTTTTCCAGCCCCTGGTTCCACCAATAAGCTTTTTTCCTTGAGTTCTTTTCTGCTACGGGCAGGCTTTGCGGTACGATTTGGTTATGGTGGTTTGCAGAGAGTTAGTTATATCATCGAATCGTTGCCCTTACTAGATTGCTTCTTACCTCCGCATTAAAAGCGACCCAACAGGTTTTCTTTCGATTTCTGTAGGTCTCATTTGTTTTGTTCGACCTCATGTTAAAGGATATATACATTTATGATCTGAAGCAGATGGCACATCTAGTACACTCCAGTTTAAAATTTTAGTAGCAATATAGTTGCTAGCCAGAGTCATATCTAAGACCTCTTTTCTTACCCCTGCACCTCTTCTTTGTCCAAAAGTTCGTTTATGGCCTTGATTTATGATAACTAAGTTAGATTCTACTATAAAACCAAAGAGGTACTCACCCCGATTGTTGGTGTTGCTGCCTCCCCAAGCAGTGTGGTGGGCATTCGCATCACAACCGACAATCAGGTGCCTCCTCGTAAGGATTCCGAACTCCACAACCCTCATCATCTCCGAAGTTGGTGGTGGTTCTGTAGAATCGTATAGGAACTGCTACAAACAGGATTCTGATGTTGCCATAACCTGACTGCAAGTGAACCTGTGTTACGGCTGTGTCTCTAGAACGCATTTAAGCCATTTTTAGCGATTTGATTTTGTTACTGACATATATACATGCCCTAGGTTTGTTACTGCCAGAATCATATATAAAATTACCTTTAGTTGTGCTCATGCCCACAACACAGCTGCCAACGGTCCATGGTTTTTTTGATTAGGACCACGCCTATATCGTCAGCCAAGATCGTCTTGCAGAGCGTTGCCGCGCTGCTCTGCTGTGGTGTAGTGCCAAAATTAAGCCTAATGTACTATTAAAAGACCAAGGTTTTCTAAAACAAAATATTATGTAATAGATTTTTAAATTATATAAATGATATATTTCATAGTATACAATTAAATACTAAAATTTAGCCACCAAAGTATTTAAAAAACGTATGAAAATTTGGTTTCAATTATTCATTTACCTTAGCGTACAAGTACCATATGATGAATTCGTTTAGTTATAAGTGTACATTTTACACATACATTCTATAAAAAGTGTTTAATGTTTTATTATTGTATATTTATATTTAAATTTACTTTCCTTCGGATTAGATCCTAACAGTGCATGTTCGATAATCTTATATATATACATGTTTCCGAAACATATGATGATAATGATGAAGGAAATTGTAATCTATTTCAGTATAAATTGTCAGTAACTTCCATCACAACTTTTTTAGTATTCAAGGCTATGCAGTATGTAAATATTATACAGTTCAATTCAGTTGTTTTTTGAGTATACTCCTTCACATTATGAATATAGGTAGACTTTTTATGTGACTCATGTATGTGCCAGTTGTTCAAAGGCAATAATTATGAAATGATTAAAGTCATAGATCCTAAGGCATATATTTTTGACACTATAAAAACGCAATAAAACACAATTTTCATTGATATTTTTAATTTTATTGTGAACAAATCATCATTTCTGACAAAACACACATGCTCCAACAAGTTTTAATTTTTATCTATGCGTCGTGGCCATAATTAGTGCTCCATAATAACAGTTCTCTTTTGAACAGTGGTCTATAGGTTTTTACAGCCCGGCACATACAACTGCCAGCTGTAAGCGAACGTGTTAACCTTATTTTACATGCTCAAAAAACATTTCGGTTATCATTCTTTAAATCGATAAAAATACCAAAAATATAATCTTATCTAATTTAATAGTTCTGATATGGATTTATTTTTATTATTCATCCAATATTATGAATAAACATTTTATACTGAATTTTAGATTGAATAGAGAATAAAAAGTACAGTTGGTTAAATATAAATAAACTCATCAGTTTATTTATACAATATATTTGTATAAATAAACATATATTATATTTGCTTATATTTGTAACAACTGATACAACACTATGAGTCAAAGGGGTGTAATAGTTTGTTCATCATAGTTTTTATGAAATGAAAACGTAAGTGGCCACTAGTACATGTAACTTCTTTTGTCATAGATTAGGGAGAAGGGGAAGGAAAAGCGATGATGGGAATGGGCGCCCCTCAGTTCAAATGTCACCCAACCGTTTCAAATCAACTAGACTACCTATCAGAGAATGTTTTCCCTTGGTTTAACACACAATATTCATCCTGGTTTGAAATTTTTAACTCCACTGTTAAAATTTTCCAACTGTATGTCAACAAACCAAACTAGAACATTTTACAGTTAGACAAAGGCAAGCTTCATACCAACAGTAAATGTTGTTTTACCAATGAAAACCCTTGGCTTTTTATTTGAAATAGCCCCTAGGAGTCCATACTGACATTGGAAGTTATTGTTTGACTTCATGCTCTTTTTATTTTATTTTAATTCGTAAAGTTCACACGTTACTAAGGTTTTAGCGTACACGATCTTTTATATTTACTAATTTGCTAGACAATTAAGCCATAACAATAGACATTGTTATCATTTGTTTTGGATTGTTATCAATGTTTTAGGAAATATGGGATTTGCGTAAGTTAAAGAACCAACAACTAACGTCTACAAATTATTAGTAATTGCATCTTTTAATACAATGCTGTAACACTAGGCATTCTTGAAATGATATCAACTTTTCGGACATTTGGAATAAATCAAATTTCAAAATTTATATAAGATATATAACAGAAAATTTCGAGGATTGGAATCTATCCTTTTCTTCCTGTGTAAAAAACCCTAAGGCAGTCATAAAAAAATTTTTACCTCATTTATGTTATTGATATAATACTAAAATGTTACTTTTGAGTTTTACTTTAACCTATATTAAATAACAATAATGTAATAAATTTGTTTTGCACTACAGTTATTTAAAGAAATGGGAAAATATTTAACTACCTTTAGAGGAAGATCAGTAAAACAAAATTTTCAATGACAGTATTGTTTATTGTTCTCTATTTATAGATTGTAATGATTCAGGCATTCAACAATTGAATGTAACTTTTAAGTAAAGTTAAATTTTCTATAAAAACTTTCTTTCTGGTATGAAATGTAGGAAGAGAATATTATGTCATTTTAAATGATTTAATCAGAAAATGACCCAGCCGTATGGGACATTTATTTAAATTCATATATGGGTACCTGTTGGCACTAATTTTGTATATATGTTGTATAATTGTAAACATTTTGTAAAAATACAGTAGTATTATTATACTTTTATGACAGAAAGTTGAGTTTATAAAATAAATGTTGAACGCCAGTGACACGACAGTTGGATGCCGGAATTTCATCAAATAAATCATATTGCGAATGTTCTAGTTTTTACAGAAAAATAGAAATTAAACCCAACACAATAGATAGTTATCAGTAAAAACAGGTATAGGCCAAGCCTTACAATTTGCAAGCCTGTCCAAGTTCGGATTTCTTTACAAAATCTTTCGTCTTTGGTACTAACTGTAACTAATTTGTATATAGCATAATAATATGTTAGTAACACAGTAAAAAATAATAAACAATTGTATAGATGTTAAGCCAAGCAAAATTTTTACTCGGCCATATTGTGTTTGTTATACAACAGTTTATTCAATTTTAGCCTGTATATCTCGTAACACTTCATTAATGGGAAATCTCCAGAAACCTCTTCCGGAAAACATTTCACGAAGGAAATGTATATGAGATTTATTAAAATTTTACTTTAAAAAATCCAGCCTTGGCAGGGATTGGGACTGCCTGTGCTTAAAATAGTTGTCTTGCATTCACAATTCCCTCTAGAACCAACAGCTACGTCTGCAATGACACTGTTATGCGCACCCAGGTTAGAGTACTACATGGTACTAGGGCCAGTCCTTGGGCAGGTCGTTGCCCTTTTACCATGCAATACTCCCCTCCCTTATTAGGTTGGATATTTGTTATATCGCTGTTTACGTCACGTCAAGAAAATTATGTACATTTCTAAATTATCACCGTGACGTAGTGAAATTTAAAGTACAAATACTAAATAACAGCGTTATGGGTTTTTGGATTATGTGTTATCTCTTAATTATTGTAGTGCAGGTAGACTTAAGCAACAAAATAGTATTTTTAAAAGACGTTTGTAGTGAAAATAAAACTTATTTGATTCTCAGTTACTATTTTAATAATATAAATAAATAATTAACTGAGTTTGTTATTTGTTTTCTTGCTTGCGTGGTAGCATACGTTGATCCGCGTCCCTTTTTATACCCTCCCATTTTGACCTCTACCACAACTCGTAAACACGAAAATTAATGTTTTCTTAAGATACAATTTAGTATAAATTTCAAGAACCAGGTTGTGTATTTGAAACATAAAAATTAGCTCGGAGCTATTGGATGTGCACCACCTTAAACAATAAACAAGTCAAGGAATACTCTCAATGTAAATATCAGTGTAACCACATACAAACTTTTCAGACAAGTTCTAGCAACAAAAGATTATAGCACCAATTTGTCACCTAAATACGTGTATTATTAGATTTGTAAACTCGCAACGTTATTATTTTCATTTCTGTGTGTTTATGTTACTATACACACTTTAGTAAAGTTGAAAAGTCCAAAGTACTTTCTTCTGAGGAAATAGTTTTGAATTGAGAATAATGTAAAACAATCGCGTATATAACTCTATTGAATGGGGTCAAGAGTGATTAATTATATTTTATAATTTATGAAACTATTTAATCAACTGCATCAGCGGTAGTGATAATAACTGAAAATTATGTTGCGTAGTGGCCGGAGTCCATGGAGTAATTAAGTGTAGTTATACAGTGAAGAAGTATGTTATAGTAGTTCTGCTGTCCTACAGATAACAATCCAAATTCATGACTAGCTACTCGTAAAATCTAACACAAGCCTCAATTTTTTTAACATCAATATTCAGATAATATATACAGCCATACATGCAAAACAACATCTACGTGGGTTGTATTCAATAAAAATTTGATGTTTTGACTTATCCAGTTGAAGAATATTGCATCTAAAACGACAGAGAGTCAATCGTGGTTTCAGGGTCACAGGTCGGAAGAAGACAACACAAACGCAGCTGACTTTTTCCTTATCAACTTAAAGAAATAATTATTAGGATGCCAATGTACTGAAAAATTCGTTAAAATGCATTAGTTTTTAAAATTTCGTTTTCATGGTAACGAGATATAGTCATTGTTAGTTGAGAAATAGACTAAATCTTAAGACTTAACTCAGTTTTGTAAATTTAAGGAAGAGAGATAATTTAAATATTTAAATGTTACATTTTCAAGGTGTATTTAAATAATGCAATGGAGTGTAAATATAAAACATCAATTACTTATGCTAGGGCCATCAATAAAGTACAACAAATGTCTGGTTTTGTTTTTAAAACGTTTTACACATAATAAGTGGAAATAAGCAGTTCCGTATAAATATGTTTGGGAATTAAGCAGGTTTGCATAAAAAAGCATTATGAATATACCTTTTTGGAAAATTTAAGCCAGATGGATAGGTTGGTTGAAATAAGGTAAAATGATTAAAAGGCGAATTCAAACGTACTTAAAGAAGACAATTTTGCTGGTTAAATAACAAAATACATATATTTTAGTTCGACATGAGGAAAAATTACTATTTCATATTTTGACCCTTCTTAATTCAACCTGTGCCACATTAGTATGGCTATCGATTAATTTGTTTTTAGAAAATCCCAGAGGCGACTTGCGTGAATATACTAAGCAAATTGGCTATCGGCTTCTGTAATAATCCTGAATTATTGTTTTAGTTCAGAGTTTTCTTTCATAAATATTCGAATTCAGCTACATTAATCATATGCAATGCCAAATTCTGTCATTTGTTAGCTACACTGTTTTAGTTGTTGACTTTGAACTAAGTACTTTCCTAGAACTTTAAATATTGTCTGTATGTTTCTTGTAAAATTTATCATTATAAAACTTTATTATTTATTTCAAAAGTAATTTTACAAGCTTCTGTTCTAATATCATTAGTGTACTGCATTTATATTTTTGTTTTACATTATAAAATAACCTCTTAATCTTTTTACAATCGAATTTAAAATATTTTTTTTAAGATTCGTAAGCGCAATAATATAATTTCATAAATCACACACATACTAATTTGATTTCCAATGGGTATTAAATATTTTTTAATCTTTAATGGTTCTGCTAAAAACTTGATGCCAAGAGATTGTTAAATTAAGTTTTCATATACAGTATTATACTCGTGTGTTACTTTTTGAGATGGAAAGGACCTTATGTAATGGTAGACGTCACAAATCACTTATTCTTTTCCTGGGATACAAAAGGCGTCTTATTTTTATAAAAATTTCCACTAGCATGAATTGCATCGTTATAAATAAATATAACACAGATAATATTAGAAATACATTAGTGTTATATGCTTGTGATCTATATTTCTAAGATGTAACATGATGACATTTTATTTAAAATTTCCAGAGCTTTTTGGATGCCTACATTAACGTCTTGCTATATGTCGGAAAATGTAAAATGAATTGCTGATATTAATCTCCTAATCACGTTTTAAAATAGAAGTAATATGAAATTAAAAACTATGATAGTAATCGGATTATATTCAATAATCAAATATTACAAGCTTAGGAGTGTCCGCACTGATGTCTTATCCTGGGTCTTAGAGCTAACGCAGCTCCTGACTGTCGCTTTTCATCAGTACTGTAAATTTTTAGTAATTGTCCTTTTGATATGTTTGATAACCAAAAACACGTTTAGGGTCTAATATTTGAGCAATACAATTATCGAGTACAATTATAATGACTCTCAATTGGAGACCAGCTTCTCCATAAAAATAAAACACACACACACACACACACACTTATATATACATTTTTAACTAGCAGTTATCAATCTCTTTCCTCGGAAATTCATATTAAATAAGGTATATGACATAAGCTTAATACGCCTCCTATTCATATATAACACAGGTCTGCAAAAAATTTCGGTTTTAATTATTTAACTGATCTTTATTTAGTTATTTGCTGATTTTAAAATTGGCATTGGTTTTTTTCTATCATGTAATGTGCGCCTACAAAGTTGAAACATTTAGAAAAATTACAGAAACGGAAAATTATGTTAATTTTACGTTTAAGTATAAACGTAATTTGACGTTCATAAACGTAATTTGACGTTCATAAACGTAATTTGACGTTCATAAACGTAATTTGACGTTTAAGTATAAACGTAATTTGACGGACATAAACGTAATTTGACGTTCATAAACGTAATTTTACGTTCAAGTATAAACGTAATTTGACGTTCCAGTGTAAACGTGACTTGAAAGATTTGAAGAATAACTCTGTATCTATTACTATAAGTATACAACATTGCGAATAAACTAGATGCAAAAGAATCAAGGCGACTTGAAAAAATTCAGAGTGTCTTGGCAGCAAAGTTCAAACGTGCTGAACAGGATGAATTAAAAAACTTCTCAAACAAAAATACTATATCATCAAATGCTAATGAGACGTCTCCCAATCGTAACATATCAATAACACATGATGGACTGCTCACTGTTTCTAAAGCTAGAAAGTTGGATGAGTTAAACCGGAAATTACAAAGTGAGTTTGCTCAGACCCATTTCAAACAGTTAGAAGATGTTCGTGAAAATGAGAAAAAGTACGAACCAATCACCAGAGCCATTAGGGAACAACAACATAGAGAATTAGAAACACAGTTGGTAAGATTTCAGCCTCAAGCATCAGATCGTCGAACGTTTGAGGATGTAGATTACAATGATGAGCCAGAAGTACAACCTCAAGAGCAATCGATGAAATAGTTGATGGATTCTAAAGTAGTAACACTTGGTTCTCTAGGAGCCCGATACCTTCCAAAATCCAACGACAAACAGTTTGGTATTTGGTACGATGAAAATCTAGAGCAGCCGATGATCAGTTCCAAACCGATTACATTTGATTATGATGACATTATATTAGTCAGCTCTCAAAAGAAATACAAAGGGACTGAGGGTCTTTGGACATTGTTGACGAAAAACAATATAGTAGAGAAGGATCTGTACACCGATGAAGACTGGAACTCTTACAAGGACATGTTGGTGAGGACAAACTCGCTTTTCCAAAGAAACAATCCCAAAAGTAGTCGTCCCAAATCAAGTCAAGGACTAAATGGGAAACATATGATAACACCTATTTGGGATGAGTTGGTGAATGGAAAAGTGGCAACAATTGGTTCAGGGTTAAAGGTTTACAATGAAAGTCCGGTCGAATATAAGTACATAAAGAACTTCAAAGACCTAATTGACAGGTTACACTACATTCAAGCGCAGGAAGAAGCTGGGAACAACAACTTTCATAATGAAAAGCTGTCTGTGGTTGATTTCCTTCACGATGAAATGGAAGACCTAATTGCTACACCTAAAGGGTTGAAGTACCTAGTCAGATGTTTGTCTGTTTTGCCTGAACATGTTATAGAAGGTAAAGGGCTTTTGAACGACATCATTAACAAGTTACCATTCGAGTTACATGCGCCCAAGAACTGGAATCTTGATACGTACAACTACTGTGGGCCCGGCACCCTGCTTGACAAGAGACTTGCTAGGGGAGATAAGGCAATTAACCCCCTCGATGAAGCTTGTAAGAAGCATGATATATGGTATATGGATCATAAAAACACAGAAGACAGGTGGGAGGCGGACAAAATATTACAAAAGAAAGCTTGGAAGAGAGTTACCTCAGATGATGCTGACTTGAATGAGCGTATGGTCGGCCTAGCAACAACAGGAGGAATGTGGTTGAAACGTAAACTCGGTATGGGGTTAGGAACTTCAGGATGTATCCACCCATCAGATATATAAAGCAATGAAAGCAAATATTTTTTACCCTATATGAAGAGAGGATATATTAGAACAGTGATCAGTGTTAAACCAGTGATGGAGAAACTGTATATTGAATTTTCGAGCGGTATAGCAAGAAGTGAGTATAGAACTGCAATGCCAGTTTCAGAGCTCAACTTCAATGCACCCAACAACAATACAACATTCAAACTGGATCATGGAGACGCATTTTATGATTCACGCATAATGTACCACATTCAAGGAAAGTATGTGCAAAAATCTGATGGATCCGATTATCAAACTAACTCTACCGTCAAACTGGTAGACAACTTCGCGGCCTTCTTGTTTTCAAGAATAGAGCTGAGGAAACACAATACATTGATCGACACAGTAGAACTCCCCGGCATCACCAGCACTATAAAGGGGATTGTTAGTTACAGTAACACTGAAAAACAAACACTCTCAAGTAGTGGTTTCTCATCATCGTTTACAGGAGGTGGGAAGTTTGAGGCACTCGGCACACTTGGGCATTTAGGATTAGGGTTCTTTGACCACCTACGTTACCCGATGTACAAGGGAGGTTTTGAAATCACATTTACTAGGAATGAAGATAATGATGCGTTGTTTCACTGGAAAGGGGCAGGGTCCACAGCAACGGATCCTGGTGATGGGAAAATTGTGATAGAGTCGTTTGTGTTACGAGTCCCCATAGTCGATTATACCAGCACTTCCAAAATCCAGTTAATTGATGGTTTGAAACATCTGAGTGACAAGGATGCTTTAGTCTACAACTTCTTTCAATGGCAATGCATCGACAAAAGAGGGGTGTTCGTGTTTACAGAAATGTGTACAATCCTAGATTTGTTATAATCGCACTTCAGACAAACAGAACAAACACCCAGGCAAAAGATCCTAGTAGATTTGACAGCTGCAACATCAAAAATGTGTCTGTGAAAATTAATGGAGAAAGGTACCCTCAGGAATTGCAGAATTTTGATATTACTAATGGTATATACAGGATCATGTACGATCAGTACCTAGGGTTCCGAAAAATAAACTTCGGAGACAATAACGTGTTAGTAAACCTGAAAGAATTTATTGATAACTCACCTTTGGTTGTAATTGACACACATCTACATCAACCAACAACAGACAGATCTCGAAGTGACATTCAGATTGAATTAGATTTTGTAAAAGCTATTGCATCTCCACAGGGGAGCAGCGGCACCACAGCATATGTTGTCGTTGTATCTGAGGCACATTTCTCATATGACATTACTCGAAACATAATCAAATTCCTGTAAAAACAAATAAAAAAAACAACAAAAAACAAAAAAAGTAAAATAAAAATGTTTTTTTTTCATTAGTAGGGGGCAATTATTGTTTTCATGTCAGTGTTTTGTATATAAGAAAGCGTATAGAATGGAAAGTCAGCATAATTATACAGTTCCGCTATCCGAATCTCAAAAACGTAAGCTTCGTACAGCGTACAAAAGACGGAAACCTACAGTAATCAGATTATCTAATGAACAGCTGTCTCACGGAAGTGATCGTATACTTCTTTCTGGAGAGCAACACAAAGCCGTTTCTAGAGCCGTTAAGAACAAAAAAGGTTTACAATTGCTTCTAAGTTACAACCAACTCGTATCTAATAAACAAGGAGGGTTTTTGAAGGAAATTATGGAAATGGTGGATTCGTCATTTCCTGGAGGTAAACGTTTCATCTCTCCATTAATAAGAAGAAAGGTGGCTCCTTTACTGAGAGAAAAATTTATACCTTGGTTAAAGAGTTTAGTCGATGAGGAGTTAGACACCATTATTGAAAAAGATCCTACGGGTAGAGGGTTGAAACGACGTATTGGTCGGAAGCTTTATGCATTGTTGTCTGTGAATAAAAAAAGAGATCTTCCCACTGTCTCTTGGTGAAATAGAAAAATTAGCAGGTATATTAAACATTAATGAGTTTAGAGGTGTTTTCATGCGACAGTTACTTCCAGACAAACCTACAAATATCGAACGTGGTATTGTAAATCTTGGTGACCTTTCATCTGGTGGTACTCTCTGGACGTGTTATGTGAAACGTGGTGAAAAGAAATTCTATTTTGATTCATATGGCGATGTCAAACCTCCAATAGAAGTAGTCAGGTACTTGGGGCCAAAAGGGTTGGTTTATAACTCAGAGCGTATTCAGGGGTTTGACGATCCTCCTATCTGTGGACATCTGTGCCTGGAGGTTCTACGACGAGATTCAGCTGGTGAGGACTGGGAACATATTCTTCATAGTATAAGAAACAATAAAAATGCATGGAAACCGTGGTTTTATTTTCAACAGATTTGGAGACGAAATTGAAATTGGATCAATACCAACTCAACCCAATTCAGACCCTTCTCCTGACGAGATAATTGAGCTTGCAAGTGATGTATCAAAAGTCTCACAAGATTTATCCGAAGTCAAGAAATTATTGGAATCGCATTTGGTAAAATCTGAAAAATAATAAATGCGATCGAGATTGTCCCCACTAGTACCGTAAATGGTGAAAAGATATGGGGCAGCTTCCTATTGAAAAACCACCAGAGAATTGGTCAAGTGAGCAAAGCAGTGGAGCCATATGATGTGGTTGTCAAAGTTCAATTGAGTGAATTAGAAGGCAAGATATACATCATGCAGAAAAAATTCAACAACGAAATAAAAAATATATGGAAAGAGGTTTTGAAGACTTCCATGATGGTAGTAACTTCATCTAAAACTTGTATAGAATTATAAGTATATAAAAAACTGCAATCATGCCATTATTAACTGGAACTGAGTCTGTACTGACTATCCATCTAGAACACCCCATCCACTTGGATCCAAACGCAGAGTATTATATGGCTCTTATTGGATTTTACTCTGAGAACAATATATACAACTTGTTGCAACATGCAAAAGTCTATTTTTGGGAAATACACTTCATTCCGAAACCACTGATACTTCAATGTGGTTACTGGACCATTGAAAAACTTGAAAAGAGTTTCAGAGATTACATACTATCGTTGAATCCTAGTATAAATTCTAACGATTTAAAGATCTTTAAAGATGGTGACAAAATATCAATTAATTCTCCAATTAAATTCTACTTGGATAAAACAGTTAGTGATCTCTTAGGTTTTGAAAAATCTGATGCAACAAACTTACAAAAAGAATCGACTTACTTCAACTCAAATGGAAATGTAATTGCATCGAATCCACCGAATCTCAGAGCCGTTGATGTCATCGAGATACACTGCAATATTATCAACAACAGTCTTGTCAATCATGATGTTCACTCTCACAAACATTTGGAGACAGCATCCTCTACTCCTTTTCCCCTAATGTACCACACGGCTACAAAATATCTCAATCACCTCAAGAAAAACACTACATACCTCTTCGGAGCGGTTTTCAAAAGATTCAACAGATCACAATCACACTTGTAGATCAAAACAACCAACTGCTCCAGAACAACCATGTAAACAACATCGTCTATTTAGATCTGATCAGTAAATCACAAACACATACATACTCACAATTGTGGTAAATGAACACACGTGGTGTCTGCGCGGTGGCGGGACAGCGATGACATGCGTGGTGATTCGCGCGGCGCGGTTCTGACTACCCATACTCACACTCTTAGTCGCTCTCTAAAATTTCTGTCCCAGATTTGGTCTCACACGGTTTGTCCCAGAACCGGTCTCAGGTGCTTTGTCCCAGGAACGGCCAAAGTATACTACTAATCTCTATTCTACGTTCTGTCGTTCTTTGTCACCAGACTGAAAAGGATCAAAATATAAAGCAAAATTACCATATATTCATTGGAGTGTATATGTTTTACAAGGATTTATTCGACCGATTCTAGAAAGTATGAAATATAAAGCTACTAGTGGTGCCACATAACGATGGCGTACAAATTTTAAGTCTAGTTTACGGTTTTGAATTCTATCCAGGTATAAACATTAGAAATGATTAGATGTTATTACGAATAGCTTTAAATAATACTTATAAATATTATATGAAGTGTTTGAGTACATCTATGTAAAGCAACATGTGTATGTAAATAGTTATTGTAGCAAGAGTATAAAAAAAATTATATCTAATTTCAAAAACTAAATACTCGTATACTCGATAAAACATCTTGGATGGTTAAAGGAACTCTCATTTAGGAAGAATAATTTTTTCTCTGTAGAGTTAATTTAACACGTTAATTGATGTTAAAAAACCAATGTTACAAAATCTTTTAATCTTGGTTTCTGCGAAGCCAAAATCAAGAGTAGAACATTTTGTATCACTTCTGGGTGTTGGTGGTCACACTTTGGCATATTAAAACAGTTATTGTTCTGTTGGCTTAAGAAAATCAGGCAAATACTGAACCGAGTTACTGAACAAGTTATTATTTATTCTGAAAGTTATTCTTGTTATTTAAAATACAACAATGATTAGTAATTTTTTAATATGTTTGGAGCCAAGAGCCAATTTGGACATTAAAAGCAAAAAATTATTCTAAATAGGAATAGGATTTTTCTTAAGAATCTTTAGTACCAGAATGTATAATATCAGCGTAATATTATTTGTAAATGTGCTTTCAGTTACTTCGATTTTTAACACTTTCCACCAAGTTACATATGCCACAGCTCTATTAATATATTTTTTTATTTTTACATGAAATGTGTTTGAGTTAAGAGAGTAATATTGCACAGTAAACTAATGAATGATAACTTAATAACTTTCACATCTTAATCATCCTGTGGTAGCGTTGTTAGTATACTAATATTATTTTCGATTTTGAAAGTTGAAATATTATGACAGAATTCCTTCTAATATAGTAAGGCGAAGTGCTTGGTACACTATGTCTGACCACCACCTTAACTTGGATTATACTTACACCAATTTTGGGCTAATATGATTGAAGGATAGTAACGTTTGTAATACACAAAGGAAACGTTATAACGCGTTGGAATAAGCTTGAAATACAGAAAAAGTGGCTTAACACCATTATTTATAAATATCATCGATGCTTGAAAAATTAACAAAATTCAATCGAAAAGAAGAACTAAACATTACTGAATATACAAACAACATTTGCTTCGGCTCGAGGCAACCCAATGGAGAGATGTAAACCAGGGGAGTAGTTCTCCTGATCATAAACATACTGTTATAAACATAAAGTGGGTTCAATTCATAAATTAATTTAAAAGTTTCTTGAATGATATCTCCACAATATTTTAGGAGTACGCGTAGTTAGAGAATTAAAATTTATGTTGACGAGAAATAAATTTGACTATGGTTACATGTTATGAAGAAAACAGAGAATAACAGAAATATTTTTTGATATCAAAGACGTAAATGAATTGCCTTTGAATACACAAATGTACTTAGGCGAAGCTTCCATATTTAATTATATTAAAAAATTAAAGAATTTAAAAGTTAAACAACTTTTTCATTAATGCAATAGACCTTACGCTATTAATGAGTTTGGATGTTACCTATTTAGTTGAAGATATGTTAGTGAATAGTGTTGGAGTATATCGTAGTCCTAAAATTTATAACTAATAATAATTATGAACTTATTTTTAGAAGAAATGAAGGTAAATGTAATATAAGATTAAATTTAATAATTTCTCAGTATTGAAAACGTAAGTTTGTTATCCAGGGATGATTCTCTTTCTCAAGGCCAAATACAAATTAATTCTACCACGTGTATTGCAACGATTATCATTATCAATTTGATGTGGAGGAAAGCGTTCTGATGTTACAATTAGAATAAGCCAACAAAACGGGATATCTAATGACCCGAAATAAAGTATAAACAGAATGAATGAGTCATCACTGGTAATTACACATGTAATTGGACTTCTATTTGAGCTTAAAATTCAAGAGAGTTTTACCTTGAACCAAGAGGAACTATGTACGAAGTTTCAAGTCTCAAGGAGTTTAAATCAAAAGTTATCGTATAGATAGGCATATGAGAGATATAAAAATATACGAATTGTCGTGTGCCCTTTTGAATCACAAACAAATAAATTTTTCGTTAATCCAATACGAAGCTATATACAAAACTATCTCTCACGTATTAATGCAGAGGCGGATAGACGGATAGATATACAAATAAAAGGATTTGTCATTTTGACTCCACCATCAATATCAATATTTCTTGGGCTAACATAAAACTCATGTATTATGTTTAATGTCTCAAACACCTTTCTTTCGAGAGTTATAGTCCAAACGGACGGACATACGGAAAAATGAATGGGCAATGATTTAATTAAAGCCCTGTTGAGTACTTAATAAAACTTCCTGCTATCGGGCAAAATAAGTAATTCAGAATAAGTGTTTTAGGTAATAAAATATTATATTAAAATTGTGTAGCACAATTAATTCCGTGCAAGTTCCAAAGATGAAATGTGTAACTTTAGTATATTAAAGCGTTCGCTCCCAGCTCTGGATATATAAAGTACGAGGTTAGCCTGGTTCCAAGCAGTTTAGTGACAGCTTGCTTTGTTAGCCTTACAGGAAAACACATTACTGAGTTTGATTTATTTGGATTTATGAACACAGCACCTGCTACAGATGTTAGTACTAAGAAGTAAAATAATAAACGCTATTTGTAAAAATTAGAACAACGTAATATATATCAAACTAATTGAGGTTTTATTTTTTAGTAACAATAGTGATTGTTTCTTGTTATTGACATAGTACATATATTTAAATTTGTATCTTACGTAGATTTGACTATTAGATTATTCGATTAGCACTGTAGGCAATGTAGTCGTTTAAAAAATTTTCAAATCTTAACGTAATGTGCGTTAATAATAAGTGCGTTAATAACGTAACAAGCGTCAATACCTAAAACAACTGCAGGTATCGAAGGTCCTCTTGCAATGGCTATATTAGTCCTTTAGCATAATAGTTCCTAAGATTTTTAAACTCACGCGGCAAGTGTCATGTACTCATCTAAACATTTCCAACAGAATAACAGTTTTTGTTTTACTATATAGAAGTTACTAATAATTATTTTACCATGTTTTACTAGGTTTTCTACTACGCCAGACCACATGGAGTTACATGCAAAATTATAAAGTTTAATAGTTCAGTTCTTTCTGCAGCTGACTAGCAGACAGACAGAGAAAGGTAGACACACATAATTACAGCCCCGGGCGGATCACAGAGGCTTTTTGCCAGCCTGCTGAATCCCATGAATCGACATGCTAATCATCGATCTCTTGCTTGTTTATGAAGAAATATTTCATTGCAAAAGAACAGTAATTCAATAAATGTTATTGAACAGAATATTATTCAACATTATCAACAGAATATCTTTTTCATCAAACTATATTTCTTGCCAATATTTTGTTTAGATTTACTTGTTCATATATTAAACATCACATCAGTGCACTTAGGTGGCTTATAAACCTGTTCGATCTCGGATTTTCTCATTGCCATCATAGCTAACAAGACAAAAATGTTAGGTAATACACAGATAAACCCCATTAATAGATATGCATCATCAAAACATCCTGGTTATACAAAAGTGAAGCTTCATGCAAAAATTGGAGCCTATCGGTCAGTTCTTTCTGAATACATCGTGCGGTTTTTCCAAACCTCCGAGTGATAGGCTTCGTTAATGCTCAAGTGAATGTGTTAATAAAATCTCGTTTTTGTATTTTTTGCCTGAATAATACTCTCCATTACAGTAAAAAATATTTCAAACTTAGATTGTAATACTAAAATTATTAGTCACCTTTTATGTATCATTCCTTATAATCTCTGGTGAGAAAAGTTCAGTGTACAGAGATAGATGCTTTACACTTGGCATATTGTTAAAAGTAGGTTAATTAATGATTGTCAAGAGCAAATTAACTAAAATATTGTTTGTTTTGATTTATAGCTCGTAATTTTGTATCCTGTATAATATGTGTAAAATAACTATTATATTTGGTTTGAGCAATACTTTTTAAGTTCTCACTTTTTATCATCTCGAGTAACAATAATGTTTGACTTTCAAGAATTGAAAAACTAATCAAATATATGTAATGTAATATATGTAAATATTTGAATCACTGAATCATAAAACATAAATGCATGAGACATATTTCAGTGCTCATAAAGGGTAATATATTGATTTGGACATTTTAATGTTTCAAGTTAAATAAATATCATAGACCTTCCAAAACTGTGCAGTAACTAGGGTTCCATCTTAATTCACTAGGATCAATTAACTTGATAATTGCACTCCTCTTATCTTAATTACTAATAGTTGCGTAGTCTCAAACGCAAAGTATGTCACTTTAATTGACTGTGATGAAATCTATGTTTCCATTTTAACATAAAGTAATGGTAATAATTCTAACCATATAAAAAGTATTTATTAACTTTTGAGTTTCTTAACAGTTACGTAAATTGTACGTTGGACTTGTTTGGAATTAAAGAATCAACTTAAGATAAAAAGGGATAATCAATAAATGTCTTAAGTGTTCTTTCAAAGTCATAGAAGTGAAGAGGTCAGTTGCTGTTCATAGAAGAATTTTTATCGACTCTATGTGGGATGGTTGTTATATTTTCTTTACAGTCACCAACCGGAGGACATCAGATACAAAACTAAAAGCAAACTTTTAAAGCAAGATAGCGCAATTAAAAGAACATTCTTTGCCTCTCTTAGTCCCCCTTAGGGAATAACTAAACACCTTAGTGTTTAGTTATTCTTCAGATTTACTATAGGAAACAAAGCCACTCACATACCCTGGTTAATCCGTTTCCAAAAATTATAAGTAGTGTAAGCTAACATTTTTCCAAGTATCAGTAGTTTTAAATTATAAAATAAAACATTACAAAGAGGTTTGTTCTACCCCATTAAAGGCCTCTTGTATGTTAACTTCGTTGTATTGGCAGATACCGTTGTTGGTAATATATTAATTAGTGGGGAAGGATTCCCTTTCAAGAAACATCAGCCATCTGTCTAGCTCACAAAGTTATAAATCAGACGAAAGCCTTTATCCAGATCAGCAGAGCCCAGAAATTTATAATTCAGACACGTCTTACACTTGAGATTGTACGTCAGAGACTCAGTATTGAGAAAACCAAGTTTTCTATATTTATTCAGCTCAGCGAGGTGTAGGTAAACGTACTTTGTGGATATTTGTTGGAAAAAACTGCCAACTTACGAGAGTAAAATATATTCATGGAATAAGAACTTTGCGCTGTAGATGAATGTTGAACTTTGTCTATACATACATAAAACGTGTTTTACATTAAGTTACGGATAGTTTCATTTCTAAATCAGTACAAAAAGTGAGATAGCATGCGTTTTTATCCTCCTAAACTAAAATTATGGTTTTATTAAACAATTTTAAGAGTAGGCCTACTAAACTTTTCGTGAAGTGAAAATTGTATTTAAAAATGTTGTTATTTCAATAACGGATTCCAATTAACATCTGAGGTTTATTTAAGAAACATTCCAATCACCTATAAACTTCTCCTATCCTGCGATTTCCAGAGACACCTAACACATACGACTTTTGAATATCTAAACTTTTAAAACATACCGGACATTTAAGTATTCGAAACTTTAATTAAGACAATTATTAATTATTTTCATCCTTAACTATCTCGAGTACTTTCCAGTAGCATGCTAAGAGATAATAATATAGTTATTTAAGGTAAAAACAGCTTCTGGAATTATTTTATAAATTGGAATAAAACGACATAAGAGAACAATAACTCAGCCTGGATTAAATACACGACTATGACGTGATACATGCGATTGATAGTAAATTTTATCTAGTATTATGACTATGTATGGGAGTTTAATTACATATTGGCAGGAATTAAAACTCAGAAATATTGGAAACATTGTATAAGCATATAACCTTTTTTACACTCTCCTAGGGTATTTACAACAATTCTTCAAAATAGGTTTATAGATAATCCTGAATTTCCATAATGTCTGGTAATATTATAAATCCGAAAGTGTCTTTGTTTGTTTCTCTTACTTTCACGCGTAACTATTCAACTTATTGTCCTAAAATTTTATATGACAATTCTTACGGTCCTTGAGATAAATATATGCATATAATTATTTCAAAAATCCCTCCGGGCTACGCCCTACTGGTATTTAAAATAGCGAAAGTTCCCATCTCGGTCTCTAAAGTTATGAAATATTAACTGAATGAGCCTGCAAACATTGTTTTTATGACAGCAGAAACATATTGTTGACCATTTTCCCATTTCCAGTCTGAATAAAGGCAATTAATGAGTCTCTTACAACTGGTTTCCGATATGCATAGTTTTAGTACCCCTGTATATGAACAACTGTGTATATGAACAACTCTTACCACGGACTGTATTCAACACAAGGTAGCAGTAAAGAAAATTTTTCCGTTAGGTAACCCCTGCGAGTTTTATGCTATTTCCAGTCATCCTTCAAGCCAAATCGCTTTGGTATATCGTACGTGTTACATTTCACTTCATACCCAAAGTGTAACTTATGATTAGAATGTATATATCTTACTGGCCGTGAATGTACTTAATAATGCGTAATTGGAATGTAAAACGTGCATACTCTCTTAGGGAATACGACAAGGTACCAAGACTAAGAATAACTATCAGTTACTCGCAGCTTCTCACACAATTTTGTAGTTTTCGAACCCGTATGAGCACTTCTGGTTCGAGTGCATTATATTTCCACGATCAAGAAAATTTGTAAAAAAGTGTTTATTTTATCCATTTGGTAGTACAGCCAGCTTTTATTGGGGTTATGGCGAAACTATGTTAGTCATAAGCAGTTTCCTGTAGTCATAAGCAGTTGCCCGTCTGTCTTTATACTTTCAAACATTAAGTGCAGTTTGGATGTTTTAATAATATTATGGAACACTTTCTGTCATGTCCTAGACGATTTCTCTATTTAAATGATGAGTCGATAGCCTGTATAGATGGTAGCTTTCATAGATCACACATAACATTTATAGAAGTTATATTAATTATTAAACATATCAATGATGTTTTTACATAAATTGATTACTTGATCAATTGGACACTATCCGAAGTCGTCCCATCGCTCTGCCACCTGGCGCAGGAGAAGGAGGAACATCTCCATTCTGACTCGAGAGGTTGACTCATTTTGTGAGGTTTTAGGAGATGTTCTGGCTGAAGCTTCGATATCGAAATGAAAAGGGTTTTACTGTTGGCTGTTACGTGTCTGCGCAGAAATTTGTTTCACATTTTCTAAGACTTTTCGCCATGCACTTGGATGAAAAAGTTGTTTTATCTGTTTGTAAATAATCTCAGACCTGGCGCAAAATCAATCAACTCAGAAGGAAAACCTACTAAAAGACAATCGTATCCTAATAAATAAATGAGAAAACAACAAATATTTTATGATCCATCTTCATTTGTTTCCATGGATTTGCTTATTGCAGAATAAACACACAAAATCTGGGGGTCAACAAGAAATTATGAAATACATAATAATGTTACAATACTATTGTAATTTATAAGACCACTGCTTGAATAATTCACACATTAAGAGAGTTCTGGAGAATGAAGTGGAGTATTAAACTCGCATTTCTATGTTTTCTTATAATAATGGAATGGAGAGACTGTTTTGCCTGGTAGTGTTACTAACGTACTACTAAAATTTACTTTTTAAGCAGAAAGTAATGAAATCTCAAAAGCGTTTTACTAAAAAGCCATACAGTAGAGATAGCTGAAATAGAAACTCAATCCGTACAAGAACCTATTTAGGCCCCTCCCGCCGAATCCACTACTCTGCTACCCGGCCATTCTTCATTTATGATCTCTCATCACATTAATTTTTTATTTAATATATGTTTTATTTTTGTAATGGTATCCGATCCCTAACGATAACACCAAGCCTTCTAACAGATAGTTTACTTTTAGTAAAAGTACGAGTACACTCTCCACTTGTTATGTGTGGAAAGTGGAGAGGAAGTTGAAGTAAAAACCGAGAAAACTGGCTTTCAAATTAAATAAATTGGGTAGAAAATCTTAAATGTAAACAAAGGTCAACTTGCATACCATTTTTAAGGTGTTAATTATTCGAACAGCATGCCACAAATTTGATATAAAATGGTTAAACCTATACAAAATAATGGCACTCGAAATTTTCAATACGCATAGGTCAATATTGTAATCATTATAAAGGACTCGTCAAGCAGAGAAGTATGTCACAAACCGTACTTCAAAAGCTTTATCCCTTAAAGATTGGTGGTGATGGTAAAAACATTTTAAAAGCAAAAAAATGATTAATGAATGATTAATTCAGGAGAAAACTAAAAGTTACTTTAATTGGTGTATTTCTCATTAACAATTTTTAGTGGTTAGTAAGAATAACAAAATAGTCTCTTACCTAGTTTATTCACTCTACTATTCCACATTTCAATTGCATTTTTATTTTAGATAACAAGATACTCTCTCTAACAGCCATGGCATATGTGAGTTTATGCTGAAATACTGCAATAAGGTACGCCACCATTATAATTGTGGCATGTAAAATTATGGTAATAATTAATTATTTATATATCTAAAGGAAAAAGAATCTGCGAGTAACGAGTAACAATAGTAACCAGAAATAAATTAGTTACCGCTCAAACTTAAACTTATTCTGAGCTTTTGAGAATGTATTTGTTTTATCGTGTTTTATACACATAAATTAGCTATGTTGGGACATTTTTATTCAATGTTAATGTTGAGTTATGCTACAGTGCAGCTTCCTCTTAGTACAGCGTTTGGGATTTGACGCTGTTACAGACTTGACTCCTAAAATCAGGAGTCATGTTTCTCTGAAAAGATCCAAAATATTTTGGCGATAAAGAAACTTAAAATGAAATTTTTACATCGTTTTGACTTCAGAGACATCTAGAACAAAATATATAGTGTGACATAGGTACAGAGGTATCCTCATTGTCTGATCAGGTGCACAATTGAGTGCACTACGATGCGATAGACGTTGTCAGATTCCAGACGCTGCACTGAGAGGATGGTTAGTTGGAGCTTAACTCAACAATCACATTGATTCAACCCTTCTCACCATACTTACTTTATGTGTAGACAATTCTGTTGCTCCACCGCACTTAGAGAGATCATATCTATCACGTCGTAGTGCACTCAACTAAGTGAAAATTTTAAAACACAAAGGTTAGTTTTATTAATTCAGAAGAAACACAGTAAAGAAAAGTATCGCCTTAAGTATTATAGCCACAACAATCGAAAGATCCTTTCCTCTGGAAGTAACAATACTCTACGGTGACACATCGTACGTTTTAAATATTCTCTTGAAACATTATCATCCAATATGTAGTACTTGTACAGAACCTGAAGTTTATTTTGAAAGGAGTTAGATCTGAAAGTTGAAAAGTATAGGCGTCTCTTTATATTACTATCTTTTGATATTACATTATCAATTGTGCTCTTATGTTTAATGTTATTCTTTGAAGTATAATATACTTTATAGTACGGTATATCCAAGAAATAATTACTCATCGTCGAATGATTAATACACAATACACTATAGTTCATTCTTCTATTGTAATTCATAGAATATTTAACACCTCAGGTTTAATAATTCAAATTAATGAATGAAAGAGATGTGCTAAAAGATATTTTACTATGAACGAATCTGTAAAAGTATAGAACATTCTATTCAAGGTGTTTTTGTGAAATAATGAATAGGAATTGAGTTTTTACAGCAAATAATAATTATTTGAGAAAACCTTGCAGCATTTTCATTAAAAGTATCTTTTTATATTTTAACAATCTTAGATACTTTTAATGACCTAGTGGCATCTGTGGTTTACAATACGTAAAAGAATAGTACATTAACTTCTAAAATCTTAATTATAATAAAATTGAATATGAAATATTGTTCTTATCTTAAAAAAATATAAAAATATTTTAAAAAATCTAAATTTTGGAATAAACCAAAGAAAACAATGGCCCAAACAACAGTATCGAAAATATTATTCAGTTTGTAATAAATTAATACTTTTACATTCTTCCTTGACTTTAGATTTTGTAAAAAAGCAGCAGTTTAAATTTTTGAAAAGGAATGTTTATGGATATTAAAACCAAGATCGGTTATTATGCGTCGCAGAAGGAAACAATATTTAGAACTGAAGTCGTTAACAATAATTTGAGTTAATAATGACATTCATTTATTATGTTTATTTATATTTATTTAATACATATTATAGGGTTTCAGTTACCAGCTATACAGAGTTTTTCGTTGTATATTATAGACCGAAAGTAATACTACAGGAATAGTAGTGAACATTGTGATTGGTATAGTTCATTCAAACCGAAACTGCTACTAGAAAAATAGCAGTCGTGGGACTGCCGATAGAAGTGAAAACGGAACTATTAAGTTAAGAGTAATTAAAACTATATGCAAAAATTATATGACATTTTTTATGTTTTATTTATTAGTTACATATGATGGGTTAAACAAATCATGAACAAAATATAAATACAAAGTGGTTGAAAAAAAAATTATATGAAATTTTTTATGTTTTATTTATTAGTTACATATGATTGGTTAAACATATCATGAACAAAAGTGGTTGAAAAAATAATTAATATACAATTATCTTAATTATACATAGTATTTATATTTACACGAATTTCAATGAATTCAAGTTTGAACATTATTTTCATTATTTACATCATTGTCATCATTAATTTCGACAATACTTAGATCATCTGTTCGTTCAACCATTTAATTGTATTCTAAAAAAGATACAATAGGTTTATGGTAACTGAAATAAGAAATAAAAATGTTTGATTGAAATTTATCTAAATATTGTATAAAAACAGCATCGATAGTCGTTTTATACTTTGTTGTACTGACTTTTCGATCATTAGACATAGTCAAACCTAATGTTTCATTCAAAAATTCAATTAATGATAAATTTTTGTCATCTGCGAAGTTAATATTAAAGTCTCCGCTTAATATCAATGTTTAAAAATATATTCGTTGTTTTCATTATTCATTTATCTGTATAAAAATATTAATATGTTTCATACTCCTTTTATACTGAAGTCAATGAATTTAAATTCAATAAATAAACAGTAATCCTTCAATTAAATAATTACAATTATAGTCAAATTAAAAATTCACTTAAATAAACAAAATCCAGTACACACAAGTTGAACTTCCCACGTGGTCAATTTAACTTTACTTATGTATTCTACACTCTAATACTTAATGTACAACGCGTCACATTTACAATTACAGATGTACTGCTACTATAACGTATTGTTGACGTGACTCACAAAATTATACTTATCCAAAAAGCGTCCAACGCGCACATAATACAGTCAGAAATAGTCGATGTATTACTGTATACGTGTACACAGGCTACTGCGCGTGCGCTAGTCTGGCTCTCCATAGCTATAGATATACTATTATTATTAGCATATTACATTGCGTAGATTTAGTATTAGGCGTTTAATATATCATAAATAGCACAAAGTGACTAAAATAGAATAAACAAATTTTCCAAAGATTATTAACGTTTCCATGGAAACCACTTTAGCATGTCGGTGACGCGAACCGAGGATTTTACCCTCTACCAAAACGCTCAACGCGCCTAAAGAAGTTTTCACTTCAATAATACATTGTATAGGTTCACTAGCTAGCCTCAACCGATAAAGAATTTAAGATGGTGGCAGTAACTAGTTGTTCTCAATTTTGTCTTAAGATGGCGGCTATTTAAAATTTCATTTCTAAAAATTTAAGTTTAAAAGAGGTTTAAAAAGGTACATAATAGCAAATGGAATGAGTCTTAAAATATGATAAAAAACTGATGTATTGCAAATTTATTCCAAACAAATACCTCTAAACCAAAGATTTTCACACTATATGAAAACTGTTGGTACAAATAACATGTTTATATTAATATCAAATGTGTTTTGGTAATTAGTTTAAGTATCATAATTTAAAATATACTTCTTTCATTAAAAAAGTAATACAATCTCACATATAAACAGCAGCCTGATGTGCAAGTAGATTCCTCGTGTAATAAATTTTAGTAAAAATAATAAGTATATTAAAATGATAAACGGGAATTCTCTGTTTTCAAAGTGTGTTATTGCATAATGATACGCACTGTAAGTTTGCAAATGTAATTGCAAGAGCTTTGCATAATGTCCCTGTCGAGAATCTCCTTTGTTGGTTCTCCTGTTCGCTTAATCTTAATTACACTTCTTGGAATATCGTCGGACAAGGGCTTGATGTTTAAATTACATATTCCACCAAAAGGATTCATGACGTACTTATGCTGAATTACAAAATCAGATTAAGAACGTAGGCCAACATTAAATTCCCTGAATAAGATATAAATTTGTTTTATTTCCTTAAACAACTAATATTGATATTTAAATATTACATGAAGTGTAGCAGACTTAGGCACTTTTTATTTGAATCTAATTATTGTACTTCATCTTATCGTGTAGTTCAAAAAAGTTCCATAATATAAACTAGGTGTAATCCTGGAATATTAATCTAATCCTAGAATTTATTTTTACACGCTTATTAACACGTAAATATTACATTATTTACAAATCCAAGGTAGATTTAGAAATAATACTTACTCAATTTTTGTTTCGAGGTAAGTTTGTTTTAATTTATCTTGTAATCTAATTATTATCTATCGTTAGTTTAAATATATTTTAATAATTTATCACTGTTATTACTTAAATGTTTCAACTGTTCATTTTAGAAAATTATGGTATATGTTTTATTAAAACAAAACATAAATTACATTAGCATATAATTTATTTAAATATATTCATTTCAATTGACATATATTATATTGTCTATTATGTATACTTTTTTGTTTATAATGGTATCTCCGTTGAGAGCATCCACGCTCTTCTCTCGCCTAATAGGATTGTGTGACGAGAGACATTATTAAAAAATTAAGTTTAGTATAAAGAAATTCAATCTATTCTACTATGATGAATAAATTTAAAGACCTATTTGACAAGCTTACATTACTATGTAGACATTTATACTTGACATTAAAATAAAAAAGCAACGATGGGATTGCTCACATTTGTAAAAAGGTAATGTTCTGCAATGTATAATAAAAATATAATAATTGTGGCTAATTCGATTTTGAAGTACAATATATCTGCAAAGATGACAATAATTACATCTGGAAATCACAAAGCATCTTTTTTCCTCATACAAATTCTTTAAAAGTTTCTGATATCATAAGTTTGTTAAGCATCGATTGCTTACAATCAGGCCGAACCATTCACATTCTTCTAAAACATTCTTCTAATTTTCATGATTTTAGGGGTATGTAAAATGTAAAATTAAGTCTTATCTGAATTTTACGTTAGATATTATTGTCAAAATGTAGCGTGTTAATGTTTCATATAACATTGTGACGCATATCGAAGATTGTCAGTTTTGTAATCCAAATCCACGATGACCTTCAAGATGCCCTTGACCTCTAAATTATATTCTCTAAATCAGTAAGTTACTCTCACTGCCGCCTCCCGTTCCGCCAACTCCGTCAGTCAGCCTGAGATCCAGCCCCAGCGCCTCTAGAGTGCTCCCGGTAAAATAACTTCACTTTCCTGCAAAACAGGACGTTTAAGTTTCTATAGTAAAATTCGGATCAGAGAAAAATGGATTTACCGAAAGCACTCCTTTGAATACCAATATTACTCTAGCTATAGTATAAAGTTGATATATCAAAATTACTCAAGTGATGGTATTGTCCTTAAACTTTGTTCATGCAATTAGTTTTCATTTTATAAAATTTTGCACTTTTGGAAAAGGACGCCAAAACAGGTTTGATTATAAAGTAGTGCCAGATTAGTACATACCTATATATTTTTGTGTAAAAAATTCGTAATATATAATAATTGTGGGTGGTAAAGACAAGAAAAGAAAAGACGCTAAGAAGAATAAAGAAAAGAAAAGTGGCTCTTCAGTGATAAAGTTGAGAATACCTATAGGAACAATAATGTCCTTTTAAGTAGTAAATGATTGCTAAAATGTCGACTTTAGAGAGAAGAAAACTAAATTATGGAAATTGTCAGTAATGAAGTGTTAACACCAGTTAATCTATAATGCACTTTGGCTCAGATACTTAAGCTAATGAACCAAATTGCATTCCATTGTAGGGAACCAAGTTATCTTGACTTTCACTTGAAAAAGATTTGTGTTATTAGAAAACATTTCACTATTTTTTTACAACAGAAGAGATTTGAATGGGAATGGATACAATCTTAGAATTGTAACTTTGGATGAAGTGAGAATACCAGAGTAAATATATACCAGAATAAAGTATGTAACAACTTTCCAAGAATAAAATAAGGTGATGAAGATATGTAAAGTATAACTTATTAAACATTCTATTGTAATCAAAAAGCAACCGAAACAATGAATCACATAGTACAATAATCTAATCTTTATTGAATAATTGAGGCTCTATTATGGTAACACCATAATATTATCCTCTTGCCTAAAGTTTATTAAGTTGTTAATTTTGGGTTTGTCATAGGCAGGTACATCTCAAGTGAGCTACCTGGGGTACATATTGTTCAACTGGTTTTTCTCAGACTAGTTTGAATCATTTTACTTTCTAGATACATGCAGATGATTTCCATCTGCACAAGTCTTTTTAGTTTGCCTTCGTGATGGTATCTATTTGTCTCATTGTACATTGTGCACTAAGCTGCATTTTGTGCAACACGACCGGATATAGAACCTGAATGGTTTAGAGATTACCGTCAATTTAGATGGCAACTTGGATTTTGAACTAGTGATAGTGACAGCGGTGAATATCTTGGAATTGTATTAAGTATCTTAAATTCACTGAACATTTTTCTATCGGAGGCGGTGAAGTCACTGAAATACTTATCTTTTCAATTTTATCTTTTTGATCTCCACTTTTATATCCAGATTTGTTGAGAAGAAAAAGTAAATCATTGAGTTCAAAAGTGGTACGCTTTCTATTATGTATTTAGATACTGTCAATTGGTTTCAGTTCTCGTTCTCTTGAGATAGCGCTGTAATGATTTCAGTAGGAATCTCTGCGAAAATCCTAATTTGCTACACGGTCACTAGATTTTTATATCCAAGAAGCCGCAGTGTTTTTGCGAGAGACTTTGTTGAGGAGATAATTATATTTTCAAGACAGTACCAATGTTGCAATCTTCAAAATTAAGGTTTGGATTTGGGGTAATGGCTATTGGGTATAGTGGGTTAATTATGACATTTTGATTTAATTGTAATCAAAGTTTTAACGCTTTTAGTCCATATTAGCAAAACCTTTTTTTGAAAAGCAATATGGCAAACAAGTATTTCAACTTAGACCACTATATTTAAACTCATAGACTTAAAACCAGTATAACTTCACTGAGGTTGTACGCAAACGTTGACAAGTCTATAAATCATTTCATTTATGATATTTCCTGTTTATAGTTATACCAGTGGTATATGTTCGATTTTCAAAGTTAAATTGCATTGGAGCCACAAATGCAAACAGCTGTAGTCAATGCAACCACATCCATTTAAGTTTTATGTATTCAAACATAGTCTCATATACGAGCTGCTTCATATAGCTTACTTGTTACATAATTAAAGTTTCAAATAACCATAAGGGACATATTTTGATTACACATATGACAAGTTCTCTTTGATTCATGAGTGATAAATATTATGGAATGAACAAAATACAAAATATATATGTATAACATTTAGTTTTGGGGAATACATTATTAAATGATGTTAAGTGATTAAATAATAAATTATGAATATAACTTGCAACGTTGGATGCTAAAAGTACAAAATAACACCTACTGGGCTCAAACATTTCCTTGTGATATTTTGATAAGTAATGGATTTTCGTATTTAAAATGTCTCTTCAACAAATCTTCAATATTATCTAGCGTAAAGTAATCTATATTTTCTTAGAAACTAGCTGTTTCCCGCGGCTTCGCACGTTTATCGTAAGCTTTGCCCGTGGTTGAGCACTTCTGGTTTAAGCGAATTATGTTTACAACACCGATGTAGATTTGGCCTTGTTGCCCCGATCAGGAAAATCTGTCAATAGTGTATGTTTTTATATTTGTATCTTTACATGTACTTTATTATCAAGTGGTCTTATATTAAAGTTTTACGTTCAATCAATAATTTATTTTTAAGACAAATATACACCATCTTAGCGCTTTCAAATAGTTTTTGGCTACTTAATATACGTAACTGTGTCATGATTGCAGTTTGTAACTTGCAGGAACTTTGAAAACTTTAATGTTTTGCAGCACTGCCTGGTGGCGAATTACACCAATGGGAAACCTTCTCCATCTAAAACACACACACACACACACACACACACACACACACACACACACACACACACACACACACACACACACACACACACACACACACACACACACACACACACACACACATATATATATATATATATATATATATAGATTATGAACCACAGGAAGTGAATAGATTGAGAATAAATAATGTTGTTAAGAAAGCAATGAATGCTATGTAGACTAATACTTTGCTATTTTCGCTTTCAAGAAAAACATAGACTACTAAGGAAAGGTAGAGCGAGAGAAAAATATTAATAGAGAAATTATGCCACTTACCAAATTCCTCTTCACTTGTCACATGTATAAATCGGTATTCTGAGATGTCCATCATCCCAAAATAAATCACGAGTTTAAACGCAGTGTCCACACAATGGGATACTGAAATCGAAGGGGATAAGTGATTATATGCAAATCCACACCTGTCCAAAGCAAAAGATGTCCAACTCCACAACATATATAATGCGGGTTAAAGAGGTTTATTAAAAAGTCTTGAAAAAAATGTGTGAAAGATGTAGTCCCAGAATGAAAATAAAATGAGTTTCGAGACACATATACCCAGCATACACACGCAGTGATATAAAGATGCTGCCACACAGATTCACATTTTTTGCAACACATGACGCTAGGGTATAGACACTAGGAGGGACGCCACCGATCACTCGATGTCAGGAATAATTCTTGAACGTTTATTACATTGTCTAAGCCAATAGGGAGTAATCGCTGTAATCTTCAATTCAGTGCTGTGCTGCCAGCTAGCCCAATCTTTGATCAAGTATACTAATATAAACCTAATTAATGTAGACAATGAAATTATATTTTATACTAATGAAACAAAGTTTTAAATGTTAGAAAGGTTACAAACCTTCGTTTAATGTTATGGACTCAGTTTGTATAATCCTTTTTAGAATATTTATAAATTAAACTCACAATTGTTTTAGTCTCTTATTTGTATTATAAAAAGAGATAATTAATTTGTGAACCTTTATATATTTATATTTAAAATCGAACCATCCTACATTATTCTTAGGGAAGTGACTAAGTTGAACTCCATGAGCCTATTATATAACTCGGAAATATCAAATTAAATCCTACAAATTTACATTTTCAGAAGTATTAAAAAAACTCTGAACAACAGATCAGATCTTCCTGACGCACATCTAAAACACCAAACATGTCACAAGGAACAGTCAAGAAGGATGTTCCACAGTTTATATTTCCTTATTGCATATAGAAAAATTCCTATTATGTCCAGAACAGGTTTCAATGTATCGTGAATATTCTTCCTCAAACGTTTAGCTATTTTAGTTTTATGATGGTAGTAGAAACATTAAAGACAGCATTTCTGACGGAATTATAAATAATAAAATGACGGCCACGCATATACAACAACAGCTGGCGTTGCGGTTAAAATTAAAAGTTAAAGTTTAAGTCAAGCGAGCTCGTTTCTCGAATCCAATATATTTCGCTTTAGACAACGCTCGTCGTATAATGTATGTTTAATACTGTTTTTAACATTTTTAATATTGTAACATTACCATTATCATGATTAAAAAAGCACACTTTTTATTGGCTTTCAAAGCGTGCTTCTGAGCTGGCCAGCTGGCTTAAGAAACGTAGTAAAAAGTGCAAATTTAAAGTACCTTTCACAAGAATTATTTGTTTAACATCAAACTCTTAGAATAAATACTAACTCAAATCTATCTAAGTTGGTATTTTTTGGAGCAAATTAGCAAAGCTACTTCACAAATTAAGTGTAAAGAATTTATTATAGTCGTTATGGGTATGGATCAAGTGAGTCTCAGTTCGCCGGACACGTAGGATAATTTCAGATTTTTATTGTCGGCCTTGTCATTGTTTAACTTAGTGAGACAACTTTCTCTGTGCAACTTAATATTCATATGACATTTTTAATAATTCGTGCTTACCATATAATTTTGGGAAAATGTGAATAAAGATAAAGCAGACGTAAACCTTAATTTTGTAGACTAAAGATTTGTCAGTATATTCTGTTTAAATTTTATAGATTTCACATTAATATTGTTTTATATATGCTCAATAGAGTTTTCTTTTAATTGTAAAATAAAGATTATTATTCGAAATAGAACCAGTAATTATTTCAGAAAGAAGAAGAAGGATGTTCATTCTCTGATCATTTTACTATTTCGAATATTTATGATGTTTTATAAGATTTGAATGCCACTTTACCAATATTGTTTAAATTTTTGGAGATTTCATCAGAAATATAGAGTTTAACAATAAAGTAGTTCGACCAGTAGCATTTGGACGACAAAAGAATATAAGATTTTATGTTTGTTCTATTCATTTCTGGAGGTTAAACAAATATTTTACATTGATTTTCGAATGGATAAAAAATGGTCCACGATTCCAATATCCTATGTATATATTTCGGGATAATCAGAAGACCACGAAAAAAAATGACAATGTTACTACGAGAAGTTCTAAAAATATTTTTGTATTTTATACGAGGGAAAAACACATTACCTAAAATTTGGCCATCGTAGTGATCTGCAAAATAATTCAAAACGTGTGTTATAAAATAACTAATATAGCCTAAAAATATATTAAACATAAAATCTGTAAGTTAAATTTGGGATACAATGTTAGGATTTTATAAATATACTATAAATAAATATTTGAGCATAGGAAATACAACCATAAAAAATTATCTCATTAGTAGAGCTCTTAGCTAATAGAATGTGTTATTCCGTAACCACACCACCAAACAGAATTTTGTAGCAGATTACACTGAAACCTTAAAGGTGAAGTAATATTAGTTTATCAGGCAAGGCAGAGAGAGAATACATTAAAAACTAAATGTGTTCTCTTTTCTGCGAGAGCTTGCAAAGATATTACCTAACTCAATGCGAGATTTACACGTTAGTTTTAGCAAAAATTGATATTTGAGGATACAGGTGTTAGATATTCAGCTTGGGGAGGACTTTCCTCCACTTTCCGCCCTTCTGTCAAAGATCACTCATCCGTAAATATGGGTTTACTCGATTCTCCTCTCTCTTTCTCTCTGTTGAACCGCAAAAAGACTCTTCTTATAAAATATGATTTTTAAATTTGAATTGAACATGTATTGCATTTTTTTGTACGTATTATAAAATTTAATATGATCAAGTTAGGAAAATGGCCAACGTCAAATTTATGGTTTTGTTAATGTGTTGGATTGGGAAAGCTTTCAAAATCATTCATTTTTAATCTTATTCTTTCCGCACTCATGAGCTACTGGCCTATGTGAAGATTTCATCAAACGGAATAAGGAGGAGGGTTGTTATAGTATAAGGTTACCTGTACTGATCAGCTAAGTGTGCAACGGTCATAGACAGGATTCAATACTACTACTCGATATCCCAAACTCATACTCCCTAGACAGCGTGGAAATAACTCATCTAAATCCATCAAATACCTTTTTTATCAGGCGAAAACATTATGTAGTAATTTTAAAAATGTTTAGTGTTTATATATTAATGAGTATTACCTAATATATATATATATATATATATATGGGTTATTTTACAACTAAACAATTCTCAACGTTACTTTCAACATTTTACTCTATGAATGAGCTCGAATCAAAGAAATAAATATAACATCTGGACCTGCAAATGCACGAGTATTGCTATGATAAATGTTTCTGACCAGCATATAAAACTTTCTTTAACATGAAATACCAAATAAATCGGTATTCATTCGGTCAGTACATGAAATCGTGTGCAGCAACGTTAGGTAGTCTTTTTTAAATATCTTCTTTTTAGCTCACGCAGATGAACTAATGGATACTCTCTAGGTTTACTTTATTATTTCAAGTTAAGTTTGGAACTACCTGCACAAATTTAATTCTGTACCATATAAAGGTAGTTAAAGCGTAGGGGATAATGTACTATATTCAGAATGCGTGTCCATTAAACAGCATTTTTCAATATCTGCAGTACAAGCATATTACAACGTTTTGTAAGAAAGTTCTCCCTACATAACTTATCTTAGTATTTCAGTCATTTTTTTATTTTATACATTGTACCTAAAAAATATTCGCAAGTTAAGAACTGCGTATACATTGTCGGAGTATATAAGGGAGAGTAATAAAATAGTGGCGTGAAGCGGCAATAACTGAGGATAAGGTACGTGGTCAGTGTCCTGATTGAGCTTGGAGTTATAATCTTATTGTTGCTGCAGGTTGAACGTGACGTCATTTAGACATATAAAGTCACGTGATAAACTGTAATACATGGAAATTCAACTTTCCCTTGCTATGGTTTACCTAAGAATGACAGAACCACTTTAGACTTTGTTATTTTATAAATAGTGAGCTGTCACTGCATAAAAAACTGGATGAACCTCCACTGTTATAATAGAGATTTATAAATCCGATTATTGGTAGTGGAGGGGGATAAGAACGACCATTTTTCAAACATTGAACGGCTACCATCTTAAAGCAATGTATATAAGTGAAATAATGGTAAAAAATTTATTATTTTAGCAGGTGAAGTTAGGGCTAGGAAGCTGTTACAAACACTTAGCTTGGAGTCATCGGCTTAGAGATGACCGAATCACAACCAGTGACAGGGCAGATGGCCTGTACAATCAACAATGATTTAAGGGAAGTGAAAATGACACTTAGCCTATTGAAAATGATACATTTCTCACATGTATATATGTAACTCAGAAGTATGTTAGATAAAATTATAAATGTTGATTAAAAAAAATATATTTTATAAACATATATGTTGAATTTCGATCGTATAGCACATATATCGTATAATAATGCAGTAAATATTATGAATTTCCAGTGATTATACTTCTCGATATATGTTTATCAAACATTCTTTTAATACGTAAAGCTACCTTTAGTGTCGTCCATCAGCATGCGATTGTCTAGGTCCTATCAATCATGCTAAATATCGACAAATCTCATTTTACTCAATGTGCAATATCGTATTGTTTCTGAAATCCGCACTATTTATTTTTACGTTTTGTAATCGGTAAAAAGATCATCAACTTGAAGCTGTAAGCATTTAAGTTCCAACTTACGAACCTAATTTCGCCGAATTTATTCTTTATGAAGTCACACAAAACAGCCTCACTGAGGTTGCATTACAAATTTAAAGTGTACAGCTCATTTCATTCTGATAGTTAGTCTACATGTGTTAATGCACTACATGTTCAAATGCCACATTCGCTTTCTAGAGAAGAATCTGTTATTTTATTGGTGCTAATACGGATACTCAATAAAAGCAATATGCAAACGTTTGATAATTATTTGTTATAGAAACTGTTGCTTATTTGTCAGGTCGTTCTCGAGATGAGCCTGATGGAAAGACTGAAAAAAAAAATTATTCTATGCTCCCTCGTCTTTGAGATTAGTTATGAAAATTTAGAATTTTTTAAATGAGAATCCGTATAACTGTCTTTTTATCGATCTCAAGGTATTTTTAATATTGGTAAGAAGAGGAACATTTCCGTAACTAAACAATATGACGTTCACTCTAAATACGTTACAGATAAAATTTGAAGTACATAGCCGAATTCGTTCTTCAGATCCATCAGAAATTGCATACATAACTAGATAAAGAGGCAGATGAGTAATATAAACAGTATCCTTAGGGATCGGAAAATATAAAAATGCAAAGATTATAGTTCAATTTATTCTCAATATATCAAGTTATACGTTTTAAGTACTTGTAGTTAGCCTACCAAAAATTGTTAAATAAAAACTGGTTTTAATCGTTAGTGTATTATTAGTTTATGTATGTTTAGTAATTTTTAAGTTTTTTATATCTTTTTTCCATGAATGTATGAGATAGGCATACTCATTTGGATGCATCAACTTAACAAAATCCAACCTTTCACGTAACTTATAAAGAAAATATATTCCAGTCATTAGTATTTCGTTAGTTTACGTTTGATTTATCAGTTCCGATTGTTTTATACCGTTTTACATATTTAAAGATGATAAAATCGTCTTCATTTTGCATGTCTGTAAATTTAGACCAATCAAAATCACAAATACACTAACCAACTAACCAATGTTTAATTGATGGTTAGTAATCAGCTAATTGCTGTAGTGCCGCTAATAGCTGTCGACTATTGCTAATCGACTAGCAAACTTTAACCGGGATAGCCAGTTGTACAACAGCATAGTTAAAAAAGAACAGCACCTGAGAATGTGTCTTTTGTGCTCTACCCTACTGAGCATGCTCTCACCAACATCGTTTTACAACGGCTGACACACAAACAGTGTATGGAGCTGTTGCAGCATTCGGACATCGTCGACAACTAGTTTTGCAACTATTTTTAGATGAGCATCTGATATGACATGGTTAATAGCTCCATAACTGTCAATCATTGGTACAAACGGGCTGTAACACTAGATGTACACGGCTAATAGAGACTTAAATAACACCTGGATTATATAATTATTGTTTTAAATTGTAACACTTGTTATGGTATTTTATTTGATACAGTACATGAGGTTTAACTGAGTTGTAGGCTCAGCTAATACTCAGCCAACTTGTATTAAGTTTTTGAAGATTTTACTCTCTCACAACCCAGCCTAAAAAGAACATATTCTAGCTTTATTTAAATTTTTTCGGGAAATTCTATTCTGGCTACATTAAGTGGTGAAGAAATACACCCATCATGCGCTAGTTGTCCAAGGTCTTGTTTTTATGCCGACGAAGTTTCTTATCGGTTGCATCGAACATTTCAACGGAATGCAGTTCTGACCAATTTGCAAAATTTGCACTGACCTGCCATACCCGTAACCTCCCGGTTAAAGAGCCAAACCCCTAATCGTAGGAAAGTGAAGGGCAATTCGTTTTGCAATACTGTAGCTCAGACCGAAGGTACGAATCTTAGACCATGCGTCCATTGACCCTACAAAAAAATATTTTACTAACTAATTTCATGTGGTATCGCTTTGCGTATTTAATATTATCTTAAGAAAATTTAAACATACCTTTGAACTTAAACTAATCAACATGATACTGCGTTTATTTTATGTATTTTATATATGGTTCTAATATTGATTAAATTTAATAATCAAAACCGATAATCAATAGAATTAGATTTTTTTGTATTATATATGATTTATTTTGTTAGAAAAATCTGGGCTTCATAGAAACAAATCTCTCAAGTAACCACTTAATTTGAGAAAGAATTATTTGGCACATGGAAATAAAAAAATTATTTTTTTTTCTACAAAAAGTTTTTTTTGGTAGAAAAACAACGAAGCAGTATGCCAGATAATAGAAATAATCCAACAGCTCCAGAAACTTGAATCCACAATAAAGTATTAGAGCGTAAAGCTTGGTTAATTACTAAAGTAAGTTGTTGGTTTATAACTTGTTTGTAGACTTTGACGGACGGAGTTGGAAATAAAACAATACTTTTATGAACTGATAAATAAATATCTTTGGAACAATTGTGCTTTTGATTTCTCAGTTTATGGCTAGATTTGTCTTTAAGAGATAGAATACTAAACTATATAAACTATCGTAAATGATAAGTTAACTGCAGTTTAATCAGAAATCGCCGTTAGGGATATGCACCATAATTAAATGATCCTTGTAACATTATTGAAACATCAAATTGTGAGTCATAATCTTAGAACTAAACGGTTATAAACAAGTTTTTATTCATTTCTAATTTATATGATTATATTATTCAAAGAGTATTTTTATGTGATAATAAACGATGATATAACATGAAGAAACCGAAATAACGAATACTTTAGACCCTCGTATATTCTAGAGAACATATCAAACCTTGGAGTTTTCCATTATACAAATTGAACAATTGGTCACTTTTGAGGAAAACCCAACTGACCACTTTAAAAATTGGTGGTTAAAGTAAAGATGTTTAATAGAACACTGTGTATCAAATCTTGTAATGTTTTTGAGCCAAACCCATAGTCAATGATGTTTTTATAGTTTTCAATTTTATAACCTTCAATGCTTTCATGATATTCATAAGATTTTTATCAACCCAGTCGAATATGAGTGAAAATTGAAATAAACGAAACAGCTGACATTGTAAATAAAGATTTTCTTATAAATGAAAAAATGGTAAATAATAACTCTTTGTTTAAGGTTTGTTATTAAAGACGGAATGTTTGAAAAGATAACAGCATTTCGGATATTTGCCATCTTTATATGTTAAAAACGCTATAACATAACGTTTCAATGATTAGAATCTATCTTCTTCGTCAGGTGGGGCATATATTAATACGTTGTTTTATACCTTTTGTAACATAACCATTTAAAATGCCCGAAATTCTTTTATTCGTTCAAATAATAATTATTTGCATTTAAACATGTTTGATATTGTTTTATTAAATCGTAATTTTGTACTAATATACAGCAAATAAGGTACATAATAATTCAAAATAAATTTGAAGTATTTATTGAGATAGTTAAAATGAAATCTAAAACCATCTAATGTGGTAAAGGTGCATTTGAAATGCCACATAGAGTTATTAGTTTTTATGATAAGCTTTATTTTTATATCGTAAACATTTCTTATCGTTTTAATTATTTATTTTGAACCGGATAAAAGATATTTATAAAATAAACTAGCAATTACCCGCGAACGTAATTTTCTATTGAATAATAGGTTTTTCTTAGGAATATCCACCATATAATAAGCAATCCTAAATATAAGTTAAGTTTACTGGAGATACTTCTGTCTCCTTATCCATTTCTGTATAATTTAAATTTAAAGAGCAATATATTTGAGCTCTAAAATCCGAGAGTGGAGATCTTGTTATTAGTACCAATGAAATACACGCATTTTTCAACATGCCATAATATTTGAATGAATAGCTCCAAAAATTTCAGTTACACCTGAACTATTATATTCCTAAGTTGAGGAATACTGTCTGTAGTAACCTCAGAGAAGGCAAGTAAGGTGTAATATGATGGAGCCATATCGTAATTTTGAAACAGAAGTAAACATATAACTCCAATATTCATTGTCAAGAGGTTCAAAAATTTCACTTACAAATTTACTTATTTCATATTTAGCCCGTAAAGAAGCATACATGCTTGGAATAAATTATTTTTCTCACGCTATAGTAGAGGGTGCTTTGTTGTCATTATCATAAAAATATAAATATATTGAGCGTGAGAAGCCTGCTTTAGGCAAATAGTGTTTATTTTCAGTCATTGCAATCAAAAAGCGTCTACCTCTATTCGTTATCTATTTTGTCGTCACAGTGTTATTTCCAGTGCCGGAAACGCATTAGCATTGTTAATAAATAAAATCTAAAAAGTATTTTACTGTAAAAAAGCGTATATTTCCTGTTATTTTTGGCCAATATATATATACATATGTATTTGTGCTCAGAGGCGTTGGAAGTTTTGCGCATATCAAGAAAACTATTCACGCAAGGGTCTAAAATTTCTTATTTGGTCAAATAACCATGATTCTTCTCCAAATTATTTATTTCGCCGTAGTAGCAATTTCATTGTTACTCGAATCAAGTAAGTATGGACATACGAATTTTGCTTCAGTAAAATAGCGTTTGCTTCCGGTTATAGTATTATACTTCCGGTCTGTATTTTATATATATATATATATATATATATATATATATATATATATATATATATATATATACATTAAATTGTATAAATGGCAATTGCCTTATTTTTTAATTTCGATAAACATTGAATCGCAAAAAGTACTTGCTCCGCCGGGAGTCGAACCCGGATCTCTCACTTGCCGGGTGAATGTGCTACCATTACACCACAGAGCGCTTACTTTTTTCCGATTCAATTATTTTGTATTTGGCCGTATCTGTAACATATGTGTTTAAATAAGCAAACTAACATATGATCGGAAGACCAAATACCTGTCAAACGACTTCTATATATTATATATATATATATAATACGCCGGTTTGAAATGACTGTTTCAGTTTAAAATCTTATTGTAAACTACCTCAATTCTAGGGTATATGTGCGCTATATTAACGTTTGCTGTATGTTTCTATTCAAGCCAGTATAGTGATATATTAGTTTTTAAAAGTTAATTCTGATCAAAAAGTGTTTACTTCCGACCTTTGAAATCTACCTCCAGTTTAGGAAATTTTCGGTGGTAGTAGTATGTTGAGAGCATATACACGTCTATGTCAAATTTGGCTTGTTTTGTTGAGAATATAATAAATGTGTATTGTATTCTGTTTTAGATCAAGTGGGAAAAGTGCACATCTCACTTAAAGGTTGTACATTTGAAGAACATATAGAAGCTTAAAAATAAAATATAGTTCTTTTAGAGTTGCAACTCAATTTTAACACCTATATTTTCATTAAAAGCAGTAAATTTTCCTCTATGGCACGTTATGCCGAATTATATCTTTCTAGGACTTCGAGAAAAACACAAACCATAGAACTTTTACTATCCTATTCCAACTCCAATGGCAATAACATTTTACAAAAGTAGTCATTGAGTTGTAACTTTACCTCTATATTGATTATTCAATATTATCAATACTTACGTCAGTGATTTGAATCAGTGGCAAAGACTTAACCAACCACGACCATATATATGGAAGAAAAGGTATAATTAATTAGGATGCTAATTTTAATTTTAATTCTACCATCCGGAGTAATAACATACTACAATCTGCCTGAGATTAAAACTAGAATGCATGAAGATAAGATTCATGATAACAGCGCTAAGAAAGAAAATTGGTTTTCTTATACCCTTACGAATTTCTGTAGTATGTAGATTTTAAATTCCTAGTAACACATATACACGGTAATTTGTTTTATCTTTATTTATAGAACTACAACAGAAATTTATCTACACAAAAGCAAACAATTTATAGTTTACATTAGGTCCTAAATATGTTACTCTCCTTGTACCTTTCGCTAATAAAATGTGTATTGTACCTAGAGCCATTTTGGAAACATTCACCGAAAGAAGGTAGTGTAGCTGTAACTATCTTCGAAAGCATAGATGTCAGTTACCGCAAGTTACATTTCAACAACAGTGATTTAGCTCACGATCCATTATTTGGAGTGGTAAACTCCTGACAGAACATCGGAAGTGCACTTAGTGCAAGGATGTATAAATCACCTTGCGGCAATAAAGTTACACATACCCGAAAAGTTGTTTACAAGAATAACGCATAGTAGTTACAAACACTCAAAGTTGTTCTGAGTTTCATTCAAAAACTTAAACTCTACCCAATGTCTTTGAATTCATATGTAAAAACAATGTAAGCAAATATGTAGTTACTAAAAATAATAATTTTATTACACTTTAAGAAAAAATATATTAATTTCTCATATAATAATTTTATTATCAAATTGAACGTTAAATTGGATTTGAATATAAATATAAATAAATATGATATAATTATTTAAAATACTTGTATTTTACTATTTATTTGGATATTTCTGTGTATATACCTATTGCTGATCAAAATGTAATCGGAAAGCAAAATACCTGTCAACTGGCTTTTTATTTTAGTTAATTTTTTATAATAGCCTTATTTAGTTAAATAAAGAGAGATTTAGAAAAAAATGTGTATCTTTGAGCTGATGTTTAATTGTTTAATTTGAGCTGAATATGCTACTACTTAATTGTATAATTAATAATAATTATGTTTTTTCTCTCATACATATGTACAGTTGTTTTACAAACAATACTTACTAAGAAACCAGGTCTGACTTTAAAAATAAAATTATATATATTTATGTAAACACTTACATATAAAACATAAATCAAACCATTTAGCAGTTGTAGACAAGAAAATAAATGCAACATTCAATTCATCACTAATTATCCAACTAAATATCAATATATACAGTAAATAATTTGGAAAGACTTAGGAACTCTAAGGCTAAGGCTGTTATTGGTTCTATCATTGGTAAAAAACATTAATGAGCGATTAGACAAGAGCTTTTATTCATTGCTGTAAGAACATTATTTGTTCAAAATTGGCTTCAAGCAACCATGTTTTAACTTCACAAGGAGTATTCTCCTGCTAGGGGTTTTTAAGTTTTATGACAATTTATTAAGCATTATATATGTTATAAAGTTTAAGCTTCTTGTATATTTGGCTTAGGAACTGTACAGATGTTGGAATACCTATGCCGTAGCTTGTAAGAATTTTCACAATATTTTTAATTTTCAGAATATGTGATAACTCTGTTGAATTTATCATGATATTTAACACCAAAATATTTCGGTTGCAAATTTAATATGAGTTCCTGTACATAACAACTGGCTCGTTTAGGGATTTCCCAATTTTATCTTCATCTTGTTACTCATTAAATAAACGCTGAAAATATAGGGCCTGTACAACCAAACTGAGTTCTAAAACAATTTAGCAATGACCCAATTGTCCTCTAAAAGTCTCTGTCACATTGAGAACCATGAGTTTAGAAACTTCCAATCCCTATATAACCTGTTTCATCCGGTCTATTGAAGCCTTTCTAAATTGTACCTTTTTCTAGAACAGAGCGAATGATATATTTGCATCTTGTTTCACCACATGTTTAGAATACACTTTCTGGAACATTTTGGTCTAATAGAGATTCTAATATACGGATCCCCATCCTATGCTTAACAATGCTTTCAGGAACATACAAACGCTAACTCTAAATGTAAACTGTTCAACATAGCGCTGTATTACTCAAGCCTTTAGTCAGATGCAGCTTCTGTGGTTAAAGCATTCAGTAATCATGAATATTATATCAGAGTTCTCTTAATTAAACAAAATTTCTGTAATATCCAGTTAAATAATGCACTCCAAATTACTTCCCACAAAAGAAAATCTGCTTCTTCCGGCAATCCGGTTATGTTATGTAGTAAAATAATGAATTAATTACTTAGATCCCTTTGACAAAATATTTAGACGCGCTCAAAGGCCCAGAGACCCTTATATACATTTTCTTGTCAAATTCAAAGTTTCATTGCTATTTTGCAATAGGACTATTTTATAGGTATACTAACATTATGGGGTCTAATGTTGTAAAAATGTAAAGAAATTGGAAATTAAATCTCTTTAGAATTAATCAGTTAGCTGGAAGAAATTCTGGTTGAATTCACCAAACCTTACACTGGAATTCGGTATCCCTGAATGAAATGAAAGAAAGTAATTTACAATAATAGCCAAATTACCATTAAAAAACAACATAACTGTTGAAGTAGAACATAAAATTAACAAAACCTTACAATTTACTGCAATGTACTAAACAATAAATTACCCTGCACTGCTTTTAGTAAAGTAAGATATAACATGATAAAAGAGCCTGAACAAAGCCGATGACGAGGTAAAATAAATAAAGGCTGGAGTTTCAAGACTAAGACGCTTGAAGATTAAGATTGTGGAAACGATGATCTGAGACTATACGGAGCAAAAATTGCCAAAAGATGCAGAGGATTCAAGCACATCTTTTGTGTAATGTTGTCTCTCTTCAGTCATTTTTTCTCAACTGAACTTCAATCTATTCTGATAGCATTAATTTTTGCCATTCATCCAAAGTTAGGGTGCAAAAATTCTACTTCAAATTGATTTCGCGGGAAATTTCAACAACCCATAATTTCTGTAAAGACATTCAAATAAGAAATTGAACGCATGAATGAAATGAATTAATGAATGAATGAAATATTTCTTTATTAGAGGCGAAATTAGAGTTTTATGTCCCTTTATTACATTTAACCTCAAACAGAGATTAACCTAAAACTGTTTTATTTTAAAGAACAAAAACAATAAATATTCGAATGTAATAATTTTTGAAATAACACCTAAAAATATAACAGTATTGAACAATATACACGTACACAATTTTATAATGATAGAAAAGTGTGTAAAAGTATACTTAAATACATTCTCACTTACAAAGCAATAATGAAAATGTCTTCGTATATAATATCATATTACATACGTAATCACTTCACACACAATACTTATGCCAGTGCAAACGCAGCGAAGAGATGCCATCCCCATCCCAATCATCCGCCCCAGATAGTGTTACTTCAGGACGCCACGAAACCAGGAAGACTCTCTACAGATATTATCATACAAATAAGGATTTCATGTGGGACCTGCATATTACCAGTACCGACCTTAAGTCGTTAACTTACAACACAAATAATGGATGACCAAGTACGGAACCCAAAGGAACAACACACATAATACTCAACCAGTGGGATGAAACGTCACTTACTTGTACATAACGCCTTCTGTCAGGCAGATAAGACCACAGCAACTGCAGGAAATTTTTTTGAAAATGTATGATTAACAATTTTCCAATAGTGGATTGTAGTGTCCACAATAAATGCCATTGAAAAGTAAAAGAGTGTCAGTATTGTGATTATCTTTTGATGGATTGTTTATCGTGTGTTAATAGCGACGTTCAGTAAAGCACTTTAGTAGGTTACTATATTATGTACGAAATCCTGTACTTAAATTTAAGAATGTTATTTGAGTAAAATAATCAATAATCTAGCAGTGCAAAACTATTTGAGATCTTTGGATAGAGCAAGCAAAATACCAATTGGCTTGAGGTCTTGTAAAGATTTTGGAACTGATGTGAAGGGACAAACAATTTTATACTTCAAAAGTAAATAAAAAATTCCCTATCTCAGTATCGTGAAGAAAATATATGGAATAGTTGGAAAGTATGTTTTTTATAATTTGTGTACCATTTTAAAGACGCTTCTATTATCTATATCTAATCATTCTCAATCTCGGAATGTCTTGTAGGCATATAGACAGTCAGGCAATCATACAAAACAATCGTTGATTGAAAATGGCGCATTATAAAACAACTTCTCATGGGTGCCCATAAGAATAATGCTGAAAATAACACTCACCCAAATCCCAAGAGGTGATGCATACCGTCATTGATCTCAAAGTTTAGGGATACAATTTTTCTTAGGTTTATTTTTGTATTTTTCAATCTCCAGGCCTAAACACCTTTGGCCGATTGATGTAAACAAATAATTCTGGTAACTTGCCAAAATATTTTCTAGGAGTAATTCAAAGGTTTATTATTCATTCATACCCTACACTGGTTAATATATACGACCCCGTCGCTGGGTATATCCTGGGCGGTTTTTTACTGAATTATTCCAATTACTTCCAATTTTTACTGCAAATATACATTATATTTTTTCTCCCACTTCTAATGAGCTAGGTTGTACTACGGTAATTTCAGTACATTTCAGCTGTACATGTTATTTCCTCTTCTTTTTTTTCTTGGTATTGGAACAGTTACAGAAACTGTGTAACATACGTAGTTCATTTACATGCTGTAACACATGAATATCCTCATATCTAAAAGTATATTATTGTTTTGAAAACGTAGAAAAAGTCCCTCAGAACTGGTATGGGCCTCGGATAATAGGAATCTGTAAAATGTACACACAGTTATGCGCTAATACTAGACCACAAATAATTAAGTACCAAACAGGGCCGAATTGCAATCACGTTCTCTTTCGTGCATCCGTGCTATAGCGCTCAATATCAAGGCCTCAGGAACTTGGAAGGTTCTAAATTTGAGATTAGATTACATACATTCCTAGTGTTATGGATTTAACCGTCGATGTATTTAACCTAGACAGATTGTTATGGATTATTCCAATTACTTCAAGTTTTTCCTACTGTAAATAACGGATATTTTTCTCTACCAAGTCTACTGAGCTAGTTCGCACTACGATGTTTTCAACCTTATTTTACATTTCAGGTGTACTTGTTATTTCCTCTTCTCTTTTTTCTTGGTATTGGAATAAGTACAGAAACTGTATAGCATAGGTATTTCATTCAAGTGCAGTAACATGAATATCCTCATTTCTAATAAATGTAGGATTGTGTCGAGTTATAGTTAAAACTCCAAAGCGCAGTCCATATATCTAGCTGTGTGTCCATTTTTTCGTCTCCATAAGAACGCTTAAGATTAGCATACAGCTTCCTCTTGGTCTAAGGATAACTCTACTGATGTTGTGGTCGAAATGTCAGTCCCTTCGTCTCTGCGCTATGTTCTCTCGTTGCATATTCGAATCCTTCGATATTCCGTAGTACCTGTTTTTTAATCATGTCCTAAATGTTTCATTGGATATAAGACATTTACCAAAGTATAACACAGATTGTATGTAAGATACTTGTACAGCAAGAAATATGTGTAAAAGAAAAAAATTAAATTTAGTTAAATATTTTTAAATAACATCTCAATATAAAAACTTATTGTCCTCAAGAAATCATAAATTGATTGAAAGAAACATTTATTTTCTATTATTAAAGTGTAATTTTACTTTTTCTCATATGAGCTCTCTTTAATATCCTCTCCTTGAACTTTGCTCGCATCAGGAGACAAAAAAGTTACCCACCAGTTGCAAATGTGAAGGAAGTTAGAATTCCAAATGAACCCTATGAAGTTTTGAATAAATATATTTCCCTATGATTTCAATTATTTATAATGTAAGTAAAGGGTGTACATATACATATATATGTATATATTTAAGAATTCAACAAATAAATCAATTTGAAGTTTAGTTATATGAGGTTGAGAGTTTTTAGCAATTGAGCGGTTAAGGGAAGAAAAATATTTGTATTAAAAAGCTGTTAAAATTTATGTTAGTTACTAATATGCTAATAACGTAAATGACTGTAAATTTGTGCTTTATGAATGTAGGGAAAAGAACTGGTATGACATTTCCAGAAATGTAGATGTACTCTGCTGTTACAAAGTTAATGATGAATGCTTTTGTTTAATTTTGTACAAGTTCTTCAAGGAGTTTGTTTCCATGAAAGTTAGGTTATGTCTTGATACAGTTTCTTTATTAAATTTAACAAACAGTGAATATTAAAACAAATTAATATGGAAACTTAAGAGCAAATTAGTTTTCTTTAATATTCAAGGATATAAACTTGTTCTCAACAACAAAAAGCTGTATTGATCGACGGAAATTGTTGATTTAACATTGTGGCACTGGCCGTTGCTAGTCTTTTACTTCCTGGCTCTAGTTGCAGAAATTTTAAGTGTAGAATATGATATATGTAGGAATTTCCCTCTTTAAGCTAAAAGTTTGAGGTATCTTGGCTAAACATTTGACCTATCAATACATGTAATTACGTATTGCAATAATTCAAGTTGTGGGATTTCAATTCAGTAGAGGCCTTCTAAACATGTTTGATTGATTTAGTATCTGAACATTAACAAAACCTATTAATAAGAGTGCTATCAAAGTGTACCTTTTGCCTGTCTAATCAGAAGGGACTTGAGCTATATATTTTTAATTTCCACATGAAACTTCATTAATATACAGACCACATTGTTCGATGATAACGTATGTCCTGTCAAGGGAATTTGCCAAGCATTAGCTAAACCTATCCCTCAGGGCGATAACTCCTCAATAAATTAAGCAATTTACTTACAATTTTTAATCAAACTTCATTTCTACATATATAATATCAAGTTCCATGACGTGCGATTTTATTAAAATATTTTATTTAATACGATTTTATTACAATTAGTGTACCTAAACTAATGAGTTAATCGAAAATTAAAATTTTCAAAATTAAAAAAATATTATTATAAAATTAATTTATAACAAAACAAAATGAATAAATATTCCAAATAGAACAAGCAATTATTTCAGAAAGAAGAAGAAGAATGTTCATTGTCTGTTCATTTTACTATTTGGAATGTTCATGATGTTTTATTAGATTTGAATGCCATTATGCCAATATTGTTTCAATTTTTGGAGATTTCATCAGAAATATAGAGTTTAACAATAAAGTAGTTCGAGATATTTCATTAATTGTTAAATAAGGAGCATTTGGACGACAAAAGAATATAAGATTTTATGTTTGTTCTATTCATTTCTGGAGGTTAAAAAAATATTTTACATTGATTTTTGAATGGATAAAAAAATGGTCCACGATCCCCATATCCTATGTATATATTTCGGGATAATCAGAAGACCGCGAGAAAAAAAATGACAATTTTACTACGAGAAGTTCTTAAAATATTTTTGTATTTTAAACGAGGGAAAAACAACCCCAAATTTGTTCATCGTAGTGATCTGCAAAATAATTGAAAACGTGTGTTATAAATAACTAATATAGCCTAAATATATATTAAACGTCAAGTCTGCAAGATAAGTTTGGGATACAATGTTAGGATTTTATAAATATACTATAAATAAACATTTTGTATAGAAAATACAACCATACAAAATTATCTCATTAGTAGAGCTCTTATAAAATGTTTTATTCCGTAACCGAACCATCAAACAGAATTTTTAGCAGATTACACTAAAACCCTAGAGGTGAAGTAACATTAGTTTATCACGCAAGGCAGAGAGAGAATAAATTAAAAACTAAATGTTTTCTCTTTTCTGTGAGGAGCTTGAAAAGAGATTACCTAAATCAATACGAGATTCTCACGTTAGCTGTAGCAAAAATTGATATTTGAGGATAAATGTGGTAGATATTCGGCTAGTGGAGGACCCCCTCCCCTTTCCCCCCTTCTGTCAAAGATCACTCATTCGTAAATATTGGTTTACACGATTTCTCTCTCTCTCTCTGTTGAACCGCAAAAAGAGTTTTTAAAAAAATCTGCTTTTTACACTTGAATGGAACATGTATTGCAATTTTTTACGTATTATAAACTTTAATAAAAAAGGGTTTGGAAAATGGTCTACGTAAAATTGTTGAGTGAGTTAATGTGTTTGTTTTAACAATGTTTCAAAATAATTACTTTTTAATCTTATTCTTCCCGCAGTCATGAGATACAGGTTTGCGTGAATATGTTATCTAATTGAATAAGGAGGAGGGTTGGTATAATACAAGATTGGTAGTACTGATAAGTAAAGTGTGCAACGGTCATAGACAGGATTCAACACAATTACTCGATATCGCAAACTCATACTCCCTAGTCAGCTTGGAAATAGCTCATCTAAATCCATCAAATACGAATTTTTTCAGGCGAAAACACTATGTAGTAATTTTTAAATGTTTTGTGTTTATATGTCTTTGGACTATTATCATAAATGTTTATATGGGTTATCTTACAACTAAACAATTCTCAACGTTACTTTCAACATTTTACTTTATGAATGAACTCGAATCGAAGACGAGCATTACTATGAGAAATGTTTCTGACCATCATTCAAAACTTTCTTTAGCATCAAATACCGAAGAATTCGGTATTCATTCGGTCAGTACATGAAATCGTGTGCAGCAACGTTAGGTAGTATTTTTTTTAATGTTCTATTTTTAGCTCACGCATATGAGCTAATGTATACTTTCTAGTTTTACTCTTATATTTCAAGTTAAGTATGGAACTACCTGTACAAATTTAATTCTGTACCATATAAAGGTAGTTACAGCGTAGGGAATAATGTACTATATTCAGAACGCGTGTCCAATAAACAGCATTTTTCAATATCTGCAGTACAAGCATATTACAACGTTTTGTAAGAAAGTTCTCCCTATATAACTTATTTGAGGATTTCGGTGGTTTTGTTTTTATTTTATACATTGTACCTATAAAATATTCGCAAGTTTAGAACTGCATATACATTGTCGGAGTAGATAAGGGAGAGTAATAAAATAGTGGCGTGAAGCGGCAATAACTGTGGATAAGGTACGTGGTCTGCGTCCTGACTGAGCTTGGAGTTATAACCTTATTGTGGCTGCGAGTTGAACGTGACGTCATTTAGAGTATATAAAGTCACATGATAAACTATAATACATTTGTATTCAACTTTCCCTTGCTATGGTTTACCTAAGAATGACAGAACCAGTTTAGACTTTGTTATTTTATAAATATTGAGCTGTCCCTGTATAACGCTGATGAACCTCCACTGTCATAATAGAGATTTATAAATCCGATTATTGGTAGTGGGAGGGGATAAGAACGACCATTTTTCAAACATTGAACGGCTACCATCTTGAAGCAATGTATATAAGTGAAATAATGGTAAAAACTGTATTATTTTAGCAGGTGAAGTTAGGGCTAGGAAGCTGTTACAAACACTTAGCTTGGAGTCATCGGTTTAGAGATGACCGAATCACAACCAGTGACAGGGCAGATGGCCTGTACAATCAAAAATGATTTAAGGGAAGTGAAAATGACACTTAGCCTATTGAAAATGATACGTTTCTCACATGTATATATGTAATTCAGAAGTATGTTAGATAAAATTATAAATGTTGATTAAAAAAAATTATATTTTATAAACATATATGTTGAATTTCGATCGTATAGCACATATATCGTATAATAATGCAGTAAATATTATGAATTTCCAGTGATTATACTTCTCGATATATGTTTATGAAACATTTTTTTAAATACGTAAAGCTACCTTTAGTGTCGTCCATCAGCATGCGATTGTCTAGGTCCTGTCATTCATGCTAAATATCGTCAAATCTCATTTTACTCAATGAGCAATATCGTATTATTTCTGAACTCCGCACAGTTTGTTTTTACGGTTTGTAATCGGTAAAAACATCATCAACTTGAAGCTCTAAGCATTTAAGTTCCAACTTCTAAACCTAATTTCGCCGAATTCATTCTTTCTGAAGTCACACAAGGTAACAGCCTCACTGAGGTTGCATCACAAATTTAATGTGTACAGCTCATTTCATTCTGATAGTTATTCTACATGTGTTAAAGCTCTACATGTTCAAATGCCACATTCGCTTTCTAGACAAAAATCTGTTATTTTATTGGTGCTAATACGGATACTCAATAAAAGCAATATGCAAACGTTTGATAATTATTTTTTATAGAAACTGTTGCTTATTTGTCAGGTCGTTTTCGAGATGAGCCTGATGGAAAGACTGAAAAAAGTCTACTTTATGCTCCCTCGTCTTTGCGATTAGGTATGAAAATTTATAATGTTTTAATTGAGAATCCGTATATCTGTCTTTCTTATAGATCATAAGGTATTTTTAATATTGGTAAAAAGAAGAACATTTCCGTTACTAAACAATATGACGTTCATTATAAATAAGTTACATATCAAATTTGAAGTTCATAGCCAAATTCGTTCTTCAGATCCATCAGAAATTCCATACATTAGTAGATGAGTAATATGTACAGTATCCTTAGGGATCGGAAAATATAACAAATGTAAAGATTATAGTTCAATTTATTCTCAATATATCAAGTTATACGTTTTAAGTACTTGTAGTTAGCCTACCAAAAATTGTTAAATAAAAACTGGTTTTAATCGTTAGTGTATTATTAGTTTATGTATGTTTAGTAATTTTTAAGTTTTTTATATCTTTTTCCATGAATGTATGAGATAGGCATACTCATTTGGATGCATCAACTTAACAAAATCCAACCTTTCACGTAACTTATAAAGAAAATATATTCCAGTCATTAGTATTTCGTTAGTTTACGTTTGATTTATCAGTTCCGATTGTTTTATACCGTTTTACATATTTAAAGATGATTAAATCGTCTTCATTTAAATCGTCTTCGTCTGTAAATTTAGACCATTCAAAATCACAAATACACTAACCAACTAACCAATGTTTAATTGATGGTTAGTAATCAGCTAATTGCTGTAGTGCCGCTAATAGCTGTCGACTAGCAAACTTTAACCGGGATAGCCAGTTGTACAACAGCATAGTTAAAAAAAGAACAGCTAATTTACCTGAGAATGTGTCTTTTGTGCTTTACCCTACTGAGCATGCTCTCACTAACATCGTTGTACAACGGCTGACACACAAACAGTGTATGGAGCTGTTGCAACATTCGGACATCGTCGACAACTAGTTTTGCAACTATTTTTAGATGAGCATCTGATATGACATGGTTAATAGCTCCATAACTGTCAATCATTGGTACAACGGGCTGTAACACTAGATGTACACGGCTAATAAAGACTTAAATAACACCTGGATTATATAATTATTGTTTAAAATTGTAACACTTGTTATAGTATTTTATTTGATACAGTACAGGTTTAACCGAGTTGTAGGCTCAGATAATTCTCAGCCAACTTGTGTTAAGTTTATGGAGATTTTACTCTCTCACAATCCAGCCTAAAAAGAACATATTCTAGCTTTATTTAATTTTTTTCGAGAAATTCTATTCTGGCTACATTAAGTGGTGAAGAAATACACCCATCATGCGCTAGTTGCCCAAGGTCTTGTTTTTATGCCGACGAAGTTTCTTATCGGTTGCATCGAACATTTCAACGGAATGCAGTTCTGACCAATTTGCAAAATTTGCATTGACCTGCCATACCCGTAACCTCCCGGTTAAAGAGCCAAACCCCTAATCGTAGGAAAGTGAAGGGCAATTCGTTTTGCAATACGGTAGCTCAGACCGAAGGTACGAATCTTAGACCATGTGTCCATCGACCCTACAAAAAAATATTTTAGTAACTAATTTCATGTGGTATCGCTTTGCGTATTTAATATTATCTTAAGAAAATTTAAACATACCTTTGAACTGAAACTCATCAACATGATACTGCGTTTATTTTATATATGGTTCTAATATTGATTAAATTTAATAATCAAAACCGATAATCAATAGAATTAGATTTGCTTGTATTATATACGATTTATTTTGCTAGATAAATCTGGGCTTCATAGAAACAAATCTCTCAAGTAACCACTTAATTTGAGAAAAAAATATTTGGCACGTGGAAATAAAAAAATTAATTTATTTTCTACGAAAAGTTTTTGTTTGGTAGAAAAACAACGAAGCAGTAAGCCAGATAACTTGCCAGTAATCCAACAGCTCCAGAAACTTGAATCCAAAATAAAGTATTAGAGCGTAAAGCTTGGTTAATTACTAAAGTAAGTTGTTGGTTTATAACTTGTTTGTAGACTTTGACGGACGGAGTTGGAAATAAAACAATACTTTTATGAACTGATAAATAAATATCTTTGGAACAATTGTGCTTTTGATTTCTCAGTTTATGGCTAGATTTGTCTTTAAGAGATAGAATACTAAACTATATAAACTATCGTAAATGATAACTGCAGTTTAATCAGAAATCACCATTAGGGATATGCATTATAATTAAATAATCCTTGTAACATTATTGAAACATCAAATTGTGAGTCATAATCTTAGAAATAAACAGTTATAAACAAGTTTTTATTCATTTCTAATTTATATGATTATATTATTCAAAGAGTATTTTTATGTGATAATGAACGATGATATAACATGAAGAAACCGAAATAACGAATACTTTAGACCCTCGTATATTCTAGAGAACATATCAAACCTTGGAGTTTTCCATTATACAAATTGAACAATTGGTCACTTTTGAGGAAAACCCAACTGACCACTTTAAAAATTGGTGGTTAAAGTAAAAATGTTTAATAGAACACTGTGTATCAAATCTTGTAATGTTTTTGAGCCATACCCATAGTCAATTATGTTTTTATAGTTTTAAATTTTATAACCTTCAATGCTTTCATGATATTTATAAGATTTTTATCAACCCAGTCGAATATGAGTGTAAAGTGAAATAAACGAAACAGCTGACATTTGTAAATAAAGATTTTCTTATAAATGAAAAAATGGTAAATAATAACTATTTGTTTAAGGTTTGTTATTAAAGACAGAAGGTTTGAAAATATAACAGGATTTCGGATATTTGCCATCTTTATATGTTAAAAACGCTATAACATAACGTTTCAATGATTAGAATCTATTTTCTTCGTCAAGTGGGGGATATATTAATACGTTGTTTTATACCTTTTGTAACATAACCATTTAAAATGCCCGAAATTCTGTTATTCGTTCAAATAATAATTATTTGCATTTAAACATGTTTGATATTGTTTTATTAAATCGTAGTTTTGTACTAATATACAGCCAATAAGGTACATTAATGACTCAAAATAAATTTGAAGTATTTATTGGGATAGTTAAAATGAAATCTCAAACCATCTAATGTGGTAAAGTTGCATTTGAAATGCCACATAGAGTTATTAGTTTTCATGATAAGCTTTATTTATATATCGTAAACATTTCTTATCGTTCTAATTATTTATTTTGAACCGGATAAAAGATATTTATAAAATAAACTAGCAATTACCCGCGAAAGTAATTTTCTATTGAATAATAGGTTTTTCTTAGGAATATCCACTGTTAACTATATAATAAGCAATCCTAAATATAAGTTAAGTTTACTGGAGATACTTCTGTCTCCTTATCCATTTCTGTATAATTTAAATTTAAAGAGCAATATATTTGAGCTCTAAAATCAGAGAGTGGAGATCTTGTTATTAGTACCAATGAAATACACGCATTTTTCAACATGCCATAATATTTGAATGAATAGCTCCAAAAATTTCAGTTACACCTGAACTATTATTTTCCTAAGTTGAGGAATACTGTCCGTAGTAACCTCAGAGAAGGCAAGTAAGGTGTAATATGATGGAGCCATATCGTAATTTTGAAATAGAAGTAAACATATAACTCCAATATTCATTGTCAAGAGGTTCAAAAATTCCACTTAAAAATTTACTTATTTCATATTTAGCCCGTAAAGAAGCATACATGCTTGGAATAAATTATTTTTCTCACGCTATAGTAGAGTGTGAATTGTTGTCATTATCATAAAAATATAAATATATTGAGCGCGAGAAGCCTGCTTTAGGCAAATAGTGTTTATTTTCAGTCATTGCAATAAAAAAGCGTCTACCTCTATTCGTTATCTATTTTGTCGTCACAGTGTTATTTCCAGTGCCGGAAACGCATTAGCATTGTTAATAATAATAAAATCTAAAAATTATTTTATTGTCAAAAAAGCGTATATTTCCTGTTATTTTTGGCCAATTATATACAGTATATATATATATATATATATATATTTGTGCTGAGAGGCGTTGGAAGTTTTGCGCATATCAAGAAAACTATTCACGCAAGGGTCTAAAATTTCTTATTTGGTCAAATAACCATGATTCTACTCCAAATTATTTATTTCGCCGTAGTATCAATTTCATTGTTACTCGAATCAAGTAAGTATGGACATACGAATTTTGCTTCAGTAAAATAGCGTTTGCTTCCGGTTATAGTATTATACTTCCGGTCTGTAGTATATATATATATATATATATATATATATATATATATATATATATATATAATACGCCGGTTTGAAGAATCAAGTAAGTATGGACATACGAATTTTGCTTCAGTAAAATAGCGTTTGCTTCCGGTTATAGTATTAAACTTCCGGTCTGTATTATATATATATATATATATATAATACGCCGGTTTGAAATGTCTGTTTCAGTCTAAAATCTTATTGTAAACTACCTCAATTCTAGGGTATATGTGCGCTATATTAACGTTTGCTGTATTTTTCTGTTCAAGCCAGTATAGTGATATATTAGTTTTAAAAGTTAATTCTGATCAAAAAGTGTTTACTTCCGACCTTTGAAATCTATCTTCAGTTTAGGAAATTTTCGGTGCTAGTAGTATGTTGAGAGCATATACACGTCTGTGTCAAATTTGGTTTGTTTTGTTGAGAATATAATAAATGTGTATTGTATTCTGTTTTAGATCAAGTGGGAAAGTGCACATCCTATAAAGGTTGTACATTTGAAGAACATATAGAAGCTTAAAAATAAAATATAGTTCTTTTAGAGTTGCAACTCAATTTTAACAGCTATATTTTCATTAAAAGCAGTAAATTTTCCTCTATGGCACGTTATGCCGAATTCAATTTTTTTAGGACTTCGAGAAAAAAGACAAACCATAGAACTTTTACTATCCTATTCCAACTCCAATGGCAATAACATTTTACAAAAGTAGCCATTGAGTTGTAACTTTACCTCTATATTGATTATTCAATATTATCAATACTTACGTCAGTGATTTGAATCAGTTTCAAAGACTTAACTAACCACGACTATAGAAAAACCATATATATGGAAGAAAAGGTATAATTTATTGGGATGCTAATTTAAATTTTAATTCTACCATCCGGAGTAATAACATACTACAATCTGCCTGAGATGAAAACTAGAATGGATGAAGATAAGATTCATGATAACAGCGCTAAGAAAGAAAATTGGTTTTCTTATACCCTTATGAATTTTCTGAAGTATGTAGATTTTAAATTCCTAGTAACACATAGACACGGTAATTTGTTTTATCTTTATTTATAGAACCACAACAGAAATTTATCTACACCGACGCAAACAATTTATAGTTTACATTAGGTCCTACATATGTTGCTCTCCTTGTACCTTTCGCTAATGAAATGTGTATTGTACCTAGAGCCATTTTGGAAACATTCACCGAAAGAAGGTAGTGTAGCTGTAACTATCTTCGAAAGCATAGATGTCAGTTACCGCAAGCTACATTTCAACAACAGTGATTTAGCTCACGATCCATTATTTGGAGTGGTAAATTCTTGACAGAACATCGGAAGTGCACTTAGTGCAAGGATGGATAAATCACCTTGCGGCAATAAAGTTACACATACCCGAAAAGTTGTTTACAAGAATAATGCATAGTACTTACAAACATTCAAAGTTGTTCTGATTTTCATTCAAAAACTTAAACTCTACCCAATGTCTTTGAATTCATATGTAAAAACAATGTAAGTAAATATGTAGTACATAGAAATAATGATTTTATTACACTTTAAGAAAAAATATATTAGTTTCACATATAATAATTTTATTATCAAATTGAACGTTAAATTGCATTTGAATATAAATATAAATAAATATGATATAATTATTTTAAATATATTTGTTATTTTACTATTTATTTGGATATTTCTGTGTATATACCTATTGCTGATCAACATGTAATCGGAAGGCAAAATACCTTAATTGTTACCTTAAGGCAATAATGTTTAATTGTTTAATTTGAGCTGAATATGCAACTACTTAATTTCAGAGGTTCCCAAACTTTTTTGGGGGGGGGGGGGCCCACGGCTCCCTTTTGAGTACTCAGACATGGCTTTGCTGCGGCGCACCTAGTATAATTTATAGAATCCGTTTTTGCATTGCATTTACAATACACATAATTAAATTTATTTAGTGTAAAAAATGGTAATAGTTATTTGTTATTATACTTTACGTAGCAAGGTTAATAAGATTGTTATTACTTTTTTAACAACACAGCACCAGTTTACCTTGTTCTTATAACGGTAAAAACATCATTAAACACACAAAAGTTGGATTGTATTTGATTTATTGCAAAAAATGTAATAATAATAACTTAAAAACAACTATAAGAAAAACACGACTCCCTTTATAAGAAAATACTATAATAGAAATGAAATGCTAACTTGAAAAATATTGTACATAAATAACGAAGAGTCCCACAAGTTTCTGTTTCAATGGGACGGATGCGCTTGTTTGTCCTTTTATAAGCTCATTGTACCTGGGTGTAAATTTTTGATATAGTAACCTGAATTTCCTTTTCAATGTTAAGCTTTGCTCTATACTTGGATTTTTATCACTGCAACAGCAGAAAAAACCACACTCGCACATAAGGTAGGAACTTGCAAATGGAATAACTGCACGCAAAGCCTTTTTGCTCAACAGTGGAAATTCGTTTTCAATACCATTCCAAAATACTCAAACAACAGGGATTGGGACTGAAATTTTGAATTTCAATGACAATTCCATTGAAATGTCAATTAGCTGTTCTGCTTCTTCTCATTGCTGAAGTTTTTCAGGCATTTCAGTTTTGAAAAGGGTCGTTTACCCGCTGCTTCCGCTTTGAATTCACCTTTTGGCATGTAGTCTTCAAAATTAACTTTGTACTCGCTAGACAAGTGCTGAGTAAACATTGTTTTCATTTTCTTCTTTTAGAGTAAGATCGTTTTCTTTAAAGAAACTGATTCAAAGTTGAAAACATCGCACAATCTCCATTCTTCAAAACTTTTTTTCCCAAAGCATTGTTTCTTCTTGAATGCTTCATACCAATTTACTGGTCAATTGAAAAATATACGTATTGTTCCCCTGTAAAAGACTTGTTAAGAATGTTCAAACGTTCAAAAATATCTGTCAGGAACGCCAGCTTAAGGAAAAAACTTTCGTCAAAAAACATATCAGCAAGAGCATTAATGTCTCCACTCAAAAAAAAAAGTGGATTTCTTAGGCTCCGCTCAAACAATTTTTAGCAGAGAATTGGGGCCCAGAGATAGCACTGCTATATAGTACAAAAGCGACGATTGTTGATGCCTGTGTCATCACATAGTTTAGAAAAAAAAACAGGCTTTCATTGGTCTTGTTTTGATAAAAATTTTATTACTTGGATCAACGGTTTTTATAAACTGCACTTAAACTCTGAAACTGAACTTTGCTGCTGCCAGTGCTTCTCGGTGTATAATACAGTGTGTCCAAACAGCGTTTGGGGCTTTTTTCCCCCGGAATGCGTGATTGCAGTCCTTGGTAGTGGCCTGACATTGACCGGCGCCTCCATCAGTACACACCCCAACACAGTCTTCCCAGTTTATATCATTCTCGCCGCCATAAAAATTGTTAACAATAATCAAAACAACTCTTTACCAGAGATGCCTCCTTCCAATTTTCCTTACAAAATAAACAAATCTTTCTATATCAACTGGTTTTTTCATTCCCATACCTAACGTTAGCAATTTAAATTAGCGTCTTTGTGACTGGCAATAGCCTCGTCTAATGAATTCCGAACCTCTTTATACCTCTCAAACTAATTATAAGCTGGTTGTTAATGTCCTCATATATGTCATAAATCCTTCTTGCTTATTGTATTGTTTGGCAGAGGAATTTTAAGAAGCTGCTTCATCCCTGCATCCACGCCAATCATTATCTTAGCCATGTCAACGGCAGCTGATTGAATCGGAGCTCTTCCGCAATTGTGTGAGGCTTTTGACGTGACAACGTCCTTAAATTAGTTGTATTATTATTAAATTGTATTAAATATGTATTATTATTATATATTATATCATTATTTTACTTTTATTTATTTATTTTAGATTGTTGTTTAAGCATGTAAAAATATCATACAATAATGTTTTTTATATACATCTGATCTTGCTTGGTGCTGGCTAAATATTGTTAATTTTTCATATATGGGTCGTCATATAGAATTTTTTATCAATTTTTGACAGTGATAAATTGCAAGGTTGCGGCTCGGAGTACACTCATGAAAAAAGGTGTAAACGCCCGGTAACGTTACGATGCCCGTCCAGTGGGTCCGCCGCACGGGATCCGCACGGGATAAAGCAGATAACTGTGGGTCCGCCGCACGGGATATACAAGCACATAACTATGTTTTATTCGTGAAAATGTGGAGTGCTTAGATTCGTCATTTACAACAACTACAACAATAAAGGTAAATAAACTTGTACACTGATATTTCATTATCGTAAACTATGATTGATTGATTAATTGTAGTATTGATTGACACAAAAGTTGAGAAACTGAGTTTATAGATGTTATGTCATCACTATTGACAAATGTTTGATAGTGGTTAAGTAAATTATTAGTTTAAATCACTCTGCAATCAGATCGTAATTCAGTCCGATTGAGAAGAAACAGCGCTACGTATTGCTAGTCAAAACATTTAAAATAACAAATTTATAAACCTCTAACCTGTCATAACAGTGCGACCAAACAAACGAACTAAACCGACACCATTCACCACGCGCGTAGTTAGAATTTAACTGTGTTTTAGCAAGAATTTCAAATTCCAATTTTAGTAAATGTTTTAATTCACAACTTTACCATTTACAATAACAAATTTTAATTAATTTCAAAATTATGTACAATGTTTTATAAGTAAACAAAATATATTTACTAATAGTTTAAAATTTGTGTGCAATTCTTATTTTCATTCAATTCTTGTTCCTATTGTGCAATTTAATAATATTCATATCAATAAATATTCTACTCGAGAAAAAGACGTTGTCACGTAAAATCTTCGCCCAGTAAAACCGACTTTACAGGCAACCATAAATTTTTTGCATCTTGCAATGTGATATGCCACTTTGAATGAAGCCTAAAAGTGCATCGCTGTTAGCTTTGGAATTGTTTAGAAAAAGCTAAACTGAGGCCTTTTGTTTTAATGCCTCAGTTTCTTTTCTTTTAAAGAACTCTCTTGGTTTCCCTATCAAGTTTGAGTGGAACAGTTTCTAAATGCGTTTTAGTTTACTAGGCATCATAGATTCGACTGATAAAACCTTCATGCAAACAACACATTTGTCGGGCTTCTTCAATATAAGAAAAACCAAAATCTAAATACTTATCGTCATATTTTCTGTATTATGGTTTGTTTACGGCTTCCTTCAGCTGTCCTCACGGCATCGCTCTTTGCAGAATTACGGCGGAATCACTACTTGTTTTACTTCCACCTGTTCAGTTTTATTTGAATATGCTACTACTGTATAATTGTATAATTAATAATAATTATGTTTTTTCTCTCATCCATATGTACAGTTGTTTTACAAACAATATTTACTTAGAAACCAGGTCTGACTTTAAAAATAAAATTATATATATTTATGTAAACACTTACATATAAAACATAAATCAAACCATTTAGCAGTTGTAGACAAGAAAATAAATGCAACATTCAATTCATCACTAATTATCCAACTAAATATCAATATATACAGTAAATAATTTGGAAAAACTTAGGAACTCTAAGGCTAAGGCTGTTATCGGTTCTATCATTGGTAAAAAAAAATTAATGATCGATTAGACAAGAGTTTTTATTCATTGCTGTAAGAACATTATTTGTTCAAAATTGGTTTCAAGCAACCATGTTTTAACTTCACAAGGAGTATTCTCCTTCTAGGGGTTTTTAAGTTTTATGACAATTTATTAAGCATTATATATGTTATAAAGTTTAAGGTTCTTGTAAAAAATTTGGCTTAGGAACTGTACAGATGTTGGAATACCTATGCCGTAGCTTGTAAGAATTTTCACAATATTTTTAATTTTCAGAATATGTCATAACTCTGTTGAATTTATCATGATATTTAACACCAAAATATTTCGGTTGCAAATTTAATATGAGTTCCTGTACATAACAACTGGCTCGTTTAGGGATTTCCCAATTTTATCTTCATCTTGTTACTCATTAAATAAACGCTGAAAATATAGGGCCTGTACAACCAACTGAGTTCTAAAACAATTTAGCAATGACCCAATTGTCCTCTAGAAGTCTCTATCACATTGAGAACCATGAGTTTAGAAACTTCCAATCCCTATATAACCTGTTTCATCCAGTCTATTGAAGCCTTTCTAAATTGTACCTTTTTCTAGAACAGAGCGAATGATATATTTGCATCTTGTTTCACCACATGTTTAGAATACCCTTTTTGGAACATTTTGGTCTAATAGAGATTATAATATAAGGATCCCCATCCTATGCTTAACAATGCTTTCAGGAACATACAAACGCTAACTCTAAATGTAAACTGTTCAACATAGCGCTGTATTACTCAAGCCTTTAGTCAGATGCAGCTTCTGTGGTTAAAGCCTTCAGTAATCATTAATATTATATCAGAGTCCTCTTAATTAATCAAAATTTCTGTAATATCCAGTTAAATAATGCACTCCAAATTACTTCCCACAAAAGAAATCTGCTTCTTCCGGCAATCCGGTTATGTTATGTAGTAAAATAATGAATTAATTATTTAGATCCCTTTGACAAAATATTTAGACACGCTCAAAGGCCCAGAGACCCTTATATACTTTTTCTTGTCAAATTCAAAGTTTCATTGCTATTTTTTAAAATATATTTTTGAGATACTTCAATGTAAATTGTAAAAACAATTGTACTTTATTAAAAAACAAACGTTGTTATAAAGTTGTCTAGTTAAAATGTTGCCCATAGAGCCTAGTTTATTGGTTTTTGAGGTTCATCTATATCCTAACAATAGGACTATTTTATAGGTATACTAACATTATGGGGTCTAATGTTGTAAAAATGTAAAGAAATTGGCAATTAAATCTCTTGAGAATTAATCAGTTAGCTGGAAAAAATTCTGGTTGAATTCACCAAACCTTACACTGGAATTCGGTATCCCTGAATGAAATGAAAGAAAGTAATTTAGAATAATAGCCAAATTACCATTAAAAAACAACATAACTGTTGAAGTAGAACATAAAATTAACAAAACCTTACAATTTACTGCAATGTACTAAACAATAAATTACCCTGCACTGCTTTTAGTAAAGCAAGATATAACATGATAAAAGAGCCAGAACAAAGCCGATGACGAGGTAAAATAAATAAAGGCTGGGGTTCTCAAGACTAAGACGCTTGAAGATTAAGATTGTGGAAACGATGATCTGAGACTATACGGAGCAAAAATTGCCAAAAGATACAGAGGATTCAAGCACATCTTTTGTGTAATGTTGTCTCTCTTCAGTCATTTTTCTCAACTGAACTTCAATCTATTCTGATAGCATTAATTTTTGCCATTCTTCCAAAGTTAGGGTGCAAAAATTCTACTTCAAATTGATTTCGTGGGAAATTTCAACAACCCATAATTTCTGTAAAGACATTCAAATAAGAAATTGAACGCATGAATGAAATGAATTAATGAATGAATGAAATATTTCTTTATTAGAGGCGAAATTAGAGTTTTATGTCCCCTTTATTACATTTAACCTCAAACAGAGACTAACATAAAACTGTCAAATTTTAAATAACAAGAACAATAAATATTCGAATGTAATAATTTTTGAAATAACAACTAAAAATATAACAGTATTGAACAATATACACGTACACAATTTTATAAAGATAGAAAAGTGTGTAAAAGTATACTTAAATACATTCTCACTTACAAAGCAATAATGAAAATGTCTTCGTATATAATATCATATTACATACGTAATCACTTCACACACAATACTTATGCCAGTGCAAACGCAGCGAAGAGATGCCATCCAAGTCCCAATCATCCGCCCCAGATAGTGTTACTTCAAGACGCCACGAAACCAGGAAGACTCTCTACAGATATTACCATACAAATAAGGATTTCATGTGGGACCTGCATATTACCAGTACCGACCTTAAGTCATTAACGTACAACACAAATAATGGATGACCAAGTACGGAACCCAAAGGAACAACACACATAATACTCAACCAGTGGGATGAAACGTCACTTACTTGTACATACCGCCTTCTGTCAGGCAGATAAGACCACAGCAACTGCAGGAAATTTTTTTGAAAATGTATGATTAACAATTTTCCAATAGTGGAATGTAGTGTCCACAATAAATGCCATTGAAAAGTAAAAGAGTGTCAGTATTGTGATTATCTTTTGATGGCTTGTTTATCGTGTGTTAATAGCGACGTTCAGTAAAGCACTTTAGTATGTTACTATATTATGTACGAAATTCTGTGCTTAAATTTAAGAATGTTATTTGAGTAAAATAATCAATAATCTAGCAGTGCAAAACTATTTGAGATCTTTGGATAGAGCAAGCAAAATACCAATTGGCTTGAGGTCTTGTAAAGATTTTGGAACTGATGTGAAGGGACAAACAATTTTGTACTTCAACACCTAAAAATATAACAGTATTGAACAATATACACGTACACAATTTTATAAAGATAGAAAAGTGTGTAAAAGTATACTTAAATACATTCTCACTTACAAAGCAATAATGAAAATGTCGTCGTATATAATATCATATTACATACGTAATCACTTCACACACAATACTTATGCCAGTGCAAACGCAGCGAAGAGATGCCATCCCCGTCCCAATCATCCGCCCCAGATAGTGTTACTTCAGGACGCCACGAATCCAGGAAGACTCTCTACAGATATTATCATACAAATAAGGATTCCATGTGGGACCTGCATATTACCAGTACCGAGCTTAAGTACTGTTACTACACTTACCAACATATCTCTAGAGGTCTGGAGAACAATAACTTTTTGTTTAGGAAAACGTAAGCACATTTTACTGACCATTGTATAATACTACTCTAAACTTTTCTTATAACTACATTTACTTAATTAATAATACAGGGGGACGCATATATAATTATATAACTCAAATGTTTTCTTTCCAATTGAAATATAAACACTCCACACATATATTTTCAACTATATTCAAACTTAATTTTAACTTAAGCGTAATTTTTACGCCGTTATAAATTTTGTGGGTACTCCTCTGCCCACTGCTCAACACTTTGACTCCTAGTTAATGAACATAACCCATTAACGAGTGTTCATTTAAGTATTAGAGAAAGCTATAACAATTTACTACGAAATAAAATAAATGGATTCACTAAGTTCATTGATGTATTTTTATTTATAATTATATATGATTTTATTACAATCATTGCACCTATAATATTGAGTTAATCGAAAATTAAAATTTTCAAAATTAAAAAAAACATTATTATAAAATAAATTTATTATAAAACAAAATGAATAAATATTTTGTGAGTATAAATAGTTCTAGTTTCAATAAAATCACCTGTACTAACCTGGTTTGAAGTCAATGTAGTTTGTGTAAATTTATATTGTGTAATAAAGCCATTTGATACAGTCAAAATAACATTATTATATTACTTTATTGATTGCCAAATTTACTACTGAACTGCATAATGTTCATGGTTTACAGTAGTAATTTTTATAAGCATACATAAATAGAACATCATTGGTAACAATATCTTTTCAATTGTATCTAATTATCTCGTGAATCATTTAAGGTAAATTTCATCAATTCAAGCTCAGAAATTTTGTCGGAGAGTTTGGGGTGCCTCTCCATATTTCGTTTAGTGTATTTAGAGATTTACAGTACGTCCATCTCACATTTGTACTCTTAAGCTAAGTTTGTGACAAGTAAACTTTACACCAGAATGGCAATCTACTGGCAAGCAGACTTGCAATGCAGGCAACGATTCACAGTTATAAGGACTTTATTTAGGAACCTCAAACAGATTTCTCTTTTTTGTGTCTTACTGGGTTGGCTAGGTGAAATGTTAGCAATACGGCTGTAGGTCTAAGGATCCATATTTCGTAGACACGCTTATTATTTGTACTCTGGTATCTAAACAAAAATGGATATTCTTTATGGGCAAAGACATCTCAAGAAAAATGTAATCTGTTGAATTTAAATTTTGCTGGAATGGTACATGTGCAACCATGGCATTTATCTTAGCGATATTGAATGCATGTTTCAGGTTCTCCTTTACCGAGCAAAAGTGGTTGTAAAATTACTTTAAGAGTGTCCCTCTTTTAATTTGTCCTCAGGATCTATCAAGAACAAAATGAGCTATAGATATAAAATTTTACCTCCAAATGTACGAAAATTGTTACGCGATGCTTGATGTGGTGTATTCATATCTTGTATTAGGAAGTTTTAAGATTTATTTTTCTCGATACAATATTGTCAGTACATTTTACTATCCGTAAGCCTGTTGACAACATTATAAAATATTGTCTAGAATTACCAAGCACACATTCTTGTCAAGAGATAGATTTATCTTTAAAACTTTTGGGTTAGATGTATTAAAATTCTAAAAAAGAAATCTAGTAAAATATTGTTATTATTCAAATCGATAGAATAGAAACTTATACATTCATAAAAAACAATCCATAATATAAAATGTTACCTGTTTCGTTTTGTGAAGTATTTAACAGTGAATGCATGAGCTTGGAAATTTTTTTTTATTTATTCATAGTTATTTCGACAGGAGTAACAGTACCTATAAAAGGTAACGAGCTGTTAGAGTGAACATAGAACACGGTGTGACAATGGTTTATACAGTCGTTACATATCGGATAGCGCATATAACCATATAACTTCTATAAATCACTGTCAAATAATGTTTTTAGTAATGTCTAAGGCGTCTGTCAGTGTGTTTGTGTGTGTGGTACTCAATCACGTAAATACTGCTTGACCGATTGTACTGAACTTTTACATGAAAATTTTTAAGGTCCCTATTTAAACATTACCTTCGGGATACCTCACTGCTCTTTAGTGTTGCAAAAAATCCCATAGCACATGTGTTGCAGCAAATAAATGCTATTAATTGAAGTAAACTTTTGAATTTATTAAACTTTACTTTGTTTAACTTGTCGTTACCCATGACTTCACACGCAAATTTCTACATCGAAATTCTTATGATATTTATTAAGAGAACTTATGACGTAAATTGATAGTGTAACATGGAGTTTTTCAAACGTAAAGAGGTTTAAATAAGGTATATGTTATTTGAGGTTAATGGTTAAGAGTCTCAGTGTTTAACCTGACTCTTAAGGGGAGTTGAAGGCCCCATTCCTGCCCATGTTAAAAGTAAGAATTTTAGGAACACATATCTGGGTAACCATAGCAACTAACAGCATGAAATTTTTTATGCTTGATTGTTGCATCATAATAAGTAAAATAAACTACAATTAGCTTGATAGATAATATAAATAGAAAATTATAAATTTTTTCAATCGCAAATTTTTTTTTCAAGATTTTTTAATATTATATATATATATTTTTTTTTTTTCTAGTTAAAGAATTTTATTCATTGTAGTTTATCTTGTACATTACATATATACAAACAGCCAGTAAAAATTCCAAAGCAATAACTCTACTAGTACCTGAGATAATGGTTCTTAAAACTAAAAAAATGCAACTTTCGGAAAACGACATAAATGTAAAAAATCAGTTTATTATTGTGAATATTTTACCTTAAAATCCACCTGGGCAGTATTGAGAGGATGCTCCTTCTTCTTCTTCAAGTTTCTTTCTTCTTTTAGCAATTCTGGATTCTTTGGTTGCATCCTGTGCTGCCCGTTGAGCCTTTTGAAGTCGAACCTCATCAGCTTTTTTCAGCGCCACAACAGTGTTTATACCGTAGTTAACAATCCCAAGTTTTTTCAAAACATTTAATCTACCTAATTTTCCATCATTGAATGTCAAGATTGCATCAAATACACCTATTTCTAAAGTTTTTCTTCCAACAAATACATTCTTAGGTATTCTACTCCAGACTATATTGTTGAAAGACTCGTTAACGTTCTGGGTTTTTCCATGTAGTCATTTTTTAAGGAGACTAGGATCAGCTAATGATTGAAAAATAGGTTTTATAACTTCCATTACTGCAACAGGAAATGTATTTTTATGCTTGAAGTCTTTTTTTCATAAACAGATGACTTTTTTCAAACTGATGAGTGAAGGCCTAGGCCTAACCTCAGTCTCTGCTTCCTGCCTTGGATTAGCATTTGTAAACCTGTTACCGTGAAACTTACGTTTTTTTATTTGCGCTCTCGGCATATTTACACCTAAACTCTAAAATATTTCACTATTATAAATAATAAACACAAACAACAACACTTTGTTTACCTTTCTCACTGACAAACCAGAAAACAACAGTAAACAATACTAGGTTAGTCTAAGCAGACAAGAAAAACAGCAATAGACAACAAATAATATGCAGTAAGTGTTGCCAACATTGATTTTTCTTCAACCTTTACTCTTCACTTTGAGTACTATGCAAAGTGCAAACAAATACAGAAATAATTATCGTCAATAGAATTTGGTGAAAGCTGAACTGGTCGCAAATTGGCTCTGCAGACTATTTTATAAAATTAAATAAAAAATACTTAGAACAACTTTTATAGGCCATGTTTGGTATCAAAATGTACAGAAAGATACAGAGAACAAATTTAGCTAAAAAAATGTTTTGTTATTTTTTGAACCTTCGACCTTCAACTCCTCGTCATGTATTGCATGTGAAGAAGTATTTCTGGTTCGAATCATTTGTATTTCCAACGTCACAACTGAATCTGCCTTGATTCTTTGATCAAAAATACAAATAAATAGGTCTCAGAAATTTGATTCAATAAAAAAGCGTTTAATTTTAGTCTTTATGACATACGTTCGGTCTAAGATATTGCCGGTGCTAAAGCAAAATTTGCTTTGTGACGATGGAGAAAGGATGTATACTATACGTACGTAGGCCTCAGGCTAGTGAAGTATATAGGTGTCTACATCCGATCGTATGAAATTACTTATGCTTCTACAGTTGTGTTTATATTATTGCCCTGATCAAAAATATAAGCATACAGGTCTCAAAAGTCTACTTCGTCTGAAAATTAACTACTGGCTCTTTAATCTATTTTTGGTCTAAGGTAGTTTTAATGTCATACGTTTACTTTGTTGTCCCGATGAAGAAAATATACATACATATATGTAGGATTGAGAAGACTATTACAGTATAGAGGGAATAATACCTACTTCCTATCGGATTCCGTTGTAAGGGGAAAATTCTTAATAACTTCAAGTTTCCAAAACAATCCTTTTGCGTTGTGAAGTCTTGTTCTTTCTCGGACTGTACTCCTTAAAAATAAAAGGATCTATTACTGATCGTAAGCACAGTGCTAATAATTCACTCAGTAGTAACGGCCTTACCTAATTAAATGAATTTGATATAAGTTTCAGAACCAAACAGGTAAAAACGCAGAATTTCAACAAAGTGGTAAACTGCAGCTCTCTAGCGAGTAAGTAAAATATGCCATTTAAATAAAAGATGAAATCTGTTTCTATTCGACATTAATTTTAACTACTTTTGAAAAGCAAATGATCATTCCTAGTAAAACATTTTATCAAGTTTACCTTTTTTTGAGATACTCTTCGAAGTACAGTTAAAATAAATAGGCGCGTAGCATATAAAATGTTTTACGTAGGATTAAAAAAAATGATAGGAAATGAATTTAGTATAATGAGAACGGAAAGTATGTGTCAAAAATTCTGTGGAGTAGTTTCTTTGTTCCCTAAGCCCGAATGAATTCACACCTACAAACCTAAATCAATGTTCAACTAGTTTTGTGTTGGTTTACTGATAATTATTACGGTAAAAAACGGTAAAAAATAACAGATTAGTAATTATTCTTATAAAAAAATCTTTTATGGTATTTGAGTAACTTAACTATGAAAATAGTAGTGTGCAACGTAGCTAACAATATACGTTACAACACAATACAGTTCGTGATTTATTTCAGGAGAATTCCCCGTCTAAGATCATGCACTTTGAGTTGCTAGTAGTCAGAAATTTATATATGTAACTCTATAATGTGGGAACCCTTTTGGTAGTGAACCTATTGGTAATTTCCCACTGCAAAATAATATGTTTTCATGAAAATATGTTTACAGAATTTTTGGCAATGGGCTTCAGGTTAAATTTTATTTAAAAAAGTTCTATGTTTCTGTTTAGTCATTTTACAATATTATTTAAAAATATTATATAAAATAATTTAAAAAGGTATTGTATGGACTACATAGTTTAAAACATAGAAATGTTTATATAGCAAATATTGTTTTCAAAGCATCCTAATTATATGTTTTTATATTAATTTCGGTTTCATCATAGCTTTAAAATGACATTTAATTTTATAAGCGACATCTTGACCTTACCTGACCAGTTAGGTTTTTTATGATGCTACGAGAATACCGTCTTTTTTATTTCTCTAAGATTTTTGGTATAAATATAAATTTAGGGTTATGCAGCCTTTTAATTACAGTAAATTATAGTTGATCATGAGTTGATAATTCATGTACTACAGTTTCTGCAAAATCCGAAACAGTACAGTACACAGAAATTAAATGAGAATACCATAAATAAAATGTTCCTTATGGTAAAAATAAACAATCCCTTACTCCTTAATATATAAGGAAAATGATGATAATATAATAATAAACTAATTTTAACATTAACATTAGTACTTTACGTGCCACATAACAAAGCTTCACTAAAGATGAGTTCATTTTCGAGATGTCTTCCGAACAGAGATACAGTAATACAGAACATACAGTACTGTTCAATCGTAAAGCTTAGGATTTTGAGATGTATTTCAAATATAAATTGTTTTATAATTCGGTGTTGGAGTTATAAGCTTCAATAACGCCTAACAAAATCTCATGTATGAACAAGCACCATCATAAAAGTAAATCTTGTCAAATGACATGAAGGTTATGACCGATTCTCTTTGTAGCCTTATTCTGTCCGTCCTGACGGGCCACTGGCCTGTGCGAGGATCTTATCAAACAGAATAAGGGGGAGAGTCGATACAGTACGAGGTTGATGGTACTGATAAAAACTGCAACGGTCACAGACAGGATTTGAACCTGCGTCCTCTAACTCGTCCAACGACTTAGACCGCTCGGCCATCGGCACTCCCTAGCACACAACATTCATACATTTATTACACAAACACACACACACACACACACACACACAGACATGTATTTGCTTTGAAATGTTTTGCAAGCCCTATAGAATATAATGCATTATCACCAAATTTAATGTTGATTATATACAAATCAAGCTTCGTTCAAAATGACATGCACGTTTGTTCGTTCTCGGGGTGTCTTAGGTACAGGCAGACAGAAATGCGGTAATAACTTTTTCACCCTCAGGCTTCGGTGGTGTTCAGAATATAGACACCAGTTTAGAACTATTCAAATCAGAATTAAATACAGTCAGAAAAGATTATTAGAATACTCACCTGTATTAAACGTGTGTAATATGTTACAAATCAAGTGTATTAGTTAATATTTAAGTCAATATTTGTATCCCTGGTATACTAAGTCTTTCGTACTCAATATACATTTAGCATAGAAAGAGCTCCTTAATAATTGTTTTTAAAAATTAAAGAGATAAGTAAATTGAAATCGGAGTAAGAACACGAGCTCCTCTTGTAGTATTGTTAAGATGAGTGGGTTGACTCATCATTAACTAAATAATCCGAAGACTTTCCTTATTACAAAATAAAATCTTCCTTCCATTTATTTATTTCTCTCAAACCTATTTAATTATTAATTTATTAATATATTAAAATGTGTCTTCAAAGTAGAACCTAGAATGTAATTCTTCATTTATATGAGATATGGTAAATGATCCCTTAATATGTATGTTCCTTTGTAAACAGCAAAGTGTAATAATAAAAAAAATACGATCTCATCTGTGAAATTAACTTAGACAACATATTTCCCTTTCATCACAGGCAGAATAAAGAGAGATTGCATGCATCTTTTTCATCTTCTAATACCAAATTCAAATGATTATTACCTTTGAACTTTAACTTTTACAACAATGATTTCTGAATATTCTTTTATAGTTAACAGGTTAATGTATTACTTTCCAAAGTTTAGACATTCCTTCACAATGTTTAAATACCTATATTCACACGACTAATATATTTAAATTTCGAAAATCTTAACACATCAATTCTTTTATATATCTATCCATAATTTAGATATGAGTGGTGTGTGAATTAAAATGACCGGTACTTTATAAAATTTAAATAAATGATCTATATTGTAAATTAACCGGAAAATATTTATATATAAAAAATCGTGTAAGGAACAAGATACAAAAATATACAGATACACAAATGATACTAAGGAATTATGAAATAAAATTGTGTTTGGTAACATTGCAATAAGTAAAACATTAAATAAGAAAAGGTTTACTCACTATGTTATAAGAACGCGATTGTGTGCTTTAATAACATTGTATGTACTGAAACAATAGTGCACATTAAAAGTTGCTTAAGTGGCCCAAGAGGATTCAATTGTGGTGGGTTTATACATGCCAGTAGAATTTATACTCGGTACAAAAAAAACCGTGGTACTTACACCTGGAATACCCTATGGGCCTTAAAAACCTGCTCCTAACTAACCGCAAGGGTCGAGGTGTAGGAGTAAACAGCGCTAATCAACAGGTCATGGAGGATGACTGTTAGATTGCGTGGGCCTCATTTCGTTAGGGTTTAAAGCTTAAACATGAGGGAGTATTGTTTAATCAGCTTAGTCTGACTGGAAGATTTACGGGAAGATTACGAAGTAGAGCTAGTCATCCTCCTCTTGCATTGTTTAGATATCAGACCCACTTAGGCTACAGAACTACAGAGCTCTGTTGGGTTTATCCAATAGCCATCCAATACAATATACAAGAATATGTGCTCTTATAATTCCATCCGTTTCACAAATAAGTAAAATAACATCTTTTATACAAACGAGTTTTCTACACATAACACAGCTATGATGGAAAGGGCTGATTCAATGTGAGTGTTAAATTTAGCTATATTTCACCTTATATAACTATATACCACATGGTTATATAAATATATAAAACTGGTTATTGCCTCCAGCATCCGAACTTTGAATCCAATTTTCCATCCAAGCCAGAACCCTTCACAGCTCTTTTGAACTGTCACTACAACATATCGTAAATATTCACGGTAATGGCAGTGGCAATCATATCATTTGTAGGCTATATCTCATGAGAAAGCTCCGATTAGGAATTTCACAGATCCAATCCCAGGGTTGAGCTGTACCTTCCACTATCTCTCTAGCGTAATCAGCCAAGCGTATCGTCGCATACGTGGAAATCCTTAGTGAGGAAGTAGGCAGGACCGCAAGTACTGGCTCCGTAAGTTTGCCAGCACTTGAGGTCATCTGACTTGATAGAACGTTTTCGCACTCCCGGCATTGTCGCATGAACACTTGACGTAGGCACTCACCACGCCTTCCACATCTTGGAACGATTGACTCGAATACATTATTTTACAGTCCAAACGCTCACTGCTAGCCTCAAAACCTTCTGCAATTTTTTGCCGCAGATTATAAAATAGACGTTAGATCTTTAATCAAGTGTAAAAGTTGCTTTCGATGAAACAGTGATTCCTTAAATAAACAAATTAAGCTGTAGCTCTAATCTTGATCTTGAAGCTATTGGCATCAATGTTGGTCAAACATCAGACACCATAGCACGTTTGTTATAGAAGGGTTACACAGATCACCCAAAGGTCTGTGCTTATATCTGTCAAATTAGGTTTTTCGTTGTGTCCTGTCAGGTCTTTCAATACTACGTTGTATTTGTTTATTGAATATTCATATTTGTGATATAGTAAAAAACTGAAATAATTGAGTGAAATTAAGTATAAATGATACTAAACTAACACTTTAAATGAGTTGAGTCCATACTAAATCTGGCTCCAAAATCTGCAAAATAAAAACTGACCTTTTTAAAATTTCTGATTCCAAAATAGTTTAAAGTTTCAAATAAACTCATGCAATTGACACTCCCTCACCCCCAAGTAAGTAAATAAAAGTGACAGAATTGTTAGTGTCTACTGAATTTGTGAACTGGCCCTTTTAATGTTTTGTTCCCAACTTTACAAGGTATAAGCACACCGAATTTTCAGATGGTTAAGTGGTACTCATAGCAGGTATTTAACAAAGTTATTTAAATTTGAAATAAAATCAAATTTCTCATAAATTATAATTTACAAACTATTTGGAATCTATATCATAGTTTATAATATCATAGTTTATAATATATTCTTCTTGGGACATACCACAATCGCAAATTACATAATAGACTTCATTATCTCCCAAGTTAAATCTTCGCTGAGGAAGCAAAAGGTTTTTGTTTTTCACTTGTCGAAATACTATTCATGGTGAGTAAACGATTATTTTGTGCTATGTTTAACTCTACTTATATAATACAGTTTTATATCTATGGCCTATAGAAGAAAAAGTGTAGTCACTTAAGCAATTAAGATTAAAACTAGCATTAAATCAGTGATATCATATTTAAATGTGTTAATTAACACAATTAATTATTAAAATTTTATTGACAATGCAATAATTCTACACTTTGTTTCCGTGGTAATACAGATCATTCTAAATTCAAAATTGAAAGAAGCATTAACATTTCCTTGTACATCAATAGTAATATTGGAAAATCCAGCTGTGCAATGAGTTTTAAACTAACAACTAGTTAATAGTATTGTAAAGAAAATTTAAAGCCATCCACCATAGTAAATTCTCCTGTTTTTCAATCAAAATTTACAAGATCAAAATACATACACGGAATATACATGAAGTATACATAGTTCAAGAAGCAGCACACAACGACAGTGAACTCAAAGTTCCAATAGCAAGATTGTTTCAAACGAAGACACATTTTGAGATGCCAGGATGAAATTCCATATTCAAGGTTAGTTAACACAGAAATATAATTTTATTCTTCTAGGAATGAAATTTATAGAATGATATTTATCATACTGTTCAATAAACAGGATAAGCAGACCTATTTATGATGTTCCAGGAACACAATTAACGAATCAAATTTCTCGTGCTAGTTCAATAAACGCCAGAAGAAAACAAATTTATGTACATTCAGGAGCGAAATCTGGGAATAAAATTCCTCGTACGAGTTTTCACACCACAACAAGACAATTATTTGTTGTACCAGGAACAAATTCAACAAACCAAATTTCCTGTCTACTTCAATAAACGCCAGAAGCAGATAAATTTATTTTGTTCCAAGAGCGAAATCTTGGAATGAAATTCCTCGTATAGGTTTAGTGCACACCAAAACAAAACATATTTGCTGTACTAGGAACTAAATTTATGAACAAAATTTCCAGTGCTAATTCAATAAACACCAGAAGCAGATAAATGTCTGTTCTTCCAAGAGTGAAATCTTGGAATGAAATTCCTCGTACAAGTTTAGTGCACACCACAACAAGACATATATGCTGTACCAGGAACTAAATCGATGAATCAAATCTCTTGTGCTTGTAGAATAAACGCCAGAAGCAGATACATTTCTGTTGTTCCAAGGGAGAAATCTTGGAATGAAATTCCTAGTACAAGTTTAGTGCACACCACAACAAGACAAGTTTTTGCTGTACCAAGAACTACATCGTTGAACCAAATTTCTTGTGCTTGTTTAATAAACGCCAGAAGGAAATTGCTGTTGTTTCAAGAGCAAAAACTTGGATTGAAATTACTCCTACAGGTTTAGTACACACCAAAACAAGACAAGCATTTGCATAACCAGGAATGAAATCAAGGAATTTCTTGTGCTATTTTAATAAACACCAGTAGGAGACAAATTCTTGCTATTCCAAAAGAAATATCTTAAATTAAAATCCTTCTTGCAAATTTACTAAACTCCAAAACAGACACATTTTCGAGACTCACATCAGTTCCAGGATAACATCTTGAAAATATATTCTGCATGCAAAATCAAAAACGATGGAAAAAATCATTGTTTCTCCAGACAAGTAAAATTGTAAAATAAAATTTGTTGAAGAGGTACAATTAACAGTGGAAGAAATCTAAATTTGGATTCCAAATCTAATGCAGGACTCCACAAGTATTTGAAGTCGAACATAAATAACTAAGAAAGATAAATTGAACACTGGAAGAATATTTTTACAGCTGGATAGTTCAAAATTATGTAGTTGTTAATTTTTTTAAAATTGTTTCAATTTTGTTCATGTATTCTATCAATAAACATTTTCTAATATAAATATTCTTTTTATCATAAATTCAATAAGCTTATAGTAATTCAATATAATATAAATGTTCAGTAAATGTGTGCCATATATTCAATATAAAGGTATTTACATGAACTTAGATATAATTAAACACTTTAACCACATTACTGGTAGGCACTGTTGGAATACTTATTTATTATTGAATAATTAAAAATTAAAATTACTACTTATATTTTTAACTCATGAACTGAAATTAAATAAAGTAGCCATAGGTTAAATTCAAATAAATTCAGCGCCTCAACTGTTTCTGGTAAAGTCTATCAATAGAGACATATTCACTACTTTAAATATAGCTCTTGCACTACATACTAGCAAATACTAGTAGAGTCTATACTAGTTTTAACATGTAGAACCAGTGGATACACAGATAAATCAATGAAACTGGATAAAGTCAATAAAATAGAAACGATAATCAATTTAAAATAAAACTTAAAATGAATAAAAGGTACCTTGGCATTTCCCAGAGGCCATAATTTTTTGTATAATTTTTCTTACCGAGAACTTAAATAGAGTAAGTTATTAGTAAGGATAAACATTACTTGACTTAATGTGAAAATTAAATGCCATTATAACGATCGGTTCTTGTTTTCTGCCTCCTGAAAGGAAGCAATGTCGGCGAGAAGAACATTCTGTCCCTTTCTACTGTTTGTTATTAGGCTATATAAGTAGGTAAATACCCACTTACTCTTTATATAGCGTCTGTAATATGACACTGTCAAAAAATAGGTTCCTGGAATCAGACTTCTTGAGTAAAGAAGAATAAATTCTCATTTATTTTGAATCAATCCTCCCCACCATTTATGTCAATGATACATTTTTATAAATACTAACCTGTCTCTACAACTCAATTTTACTTTATTCTCATAATGTTTTATTTTTGCAGTTTCTGTTTGCTAAATGACATATAATTTAATAAAAATATTCATGCTGCCAAATAATATTACTATCGGTTTTATTGTTTGTTCTTAGTTCACATAATCTGAAAGATAACATTTAGTTTGTTTATATTAAATATTATAATCTTGTTAACCAGCAAAATATAAATATTAAAGCTCAGTTATATTCGTATTATTCAAGACTTTTGAGAAAAAGACTTTTGTGATGTATCTGAAGAAGATAGCCTTGCTATCGAAAGGCCTCACAAAAGGTTTGCTGATGTTGCATGTGCAGTCCGTGTAAATGTGATATCTTTATTTATATACCTTTTAAATAGTTAAGTTACATATGGTATTTCGTCAAGTTTTAATATGTATTATGATTGCACTCAGTTTAGGTAAACATTGATTCTTAATATTTTCGCCTTAACATTATAGTTACCCAGAAAACCAATATGCTTCTGTTTGCTGAAACTCAGCTACATTACAGGAAGTAACATTTATAATTATCGAACTCTATGTTGTCTTTATAGAATTGAAGTTACAAACACAATAAAAAAATTTCAAGTCTGTGTATTCTTATTATTTAGTTAGTACAGGCAGACAGACAAACAGAAATACAAATTTAACGTACAGGGTTTAAATAGAATTAATAATAAATTTTCTTATAAATATTAAAGAAATTGAGCAACTAATGAAAAATGACATTTAAAGTTTTACAAAAATATTGCATCTTTCGCTTTTCATTAATAGTTTTTTTCTGCGCCATCATTCTAAAAGCTGATCTTATGAAATCATAGTTTCTATTTTTAGAGGACTAATGTTATGGAAGAAATTTCTCTGGAAAATGTTTTTGGGAACCCACCACAGGATGTGTACATGCACGGATTGTCCGAATGAAGTTATTAAATCTAAGCTGCCTGTGCTTTATATTGGATTTACAACTCGTAAGAAACACGAAATTCTCTAGTATAATAAAGAGAATTGAACTTAAACAAAACGCAATATCAATGTAACTAAAAAAGGCAAATCACTGTATACATTACTTAAATAGAACGCCGGACAATTGTCATGATCAGTTTATTTAAAATGTAATGGAAAAATTTATTACGAATTATTTTGTCCTTTAAGAAAACTTGCAAGTTTGTGTAGTTTCAATTTTATTTCCACTTTTAGTCCACATGTCATCAACAGAAGTCGGAAATAGAATTTCTGGTGATAACATTTACTGATTTTTGGTCATCTCCGGACTGTAGTCCCTTATTGGAACGTGGACAGTGGTTTTGTGGGAAAGGGTATTATCATATTTAAATTTCTTTCCTACAGAGATATTTTATAAGTATATTTTTTATATAACTTTCTTATTTAGGTCTTTACTATTAACTACAATTTTTACCAAGTAAAAATGATGTTGCGTATTTGGTTGCTTTCATAAATCTTTAACCTACTAACCGATACGTATTAAATATAAGCAGGTGTCAGTGAACACGTAACACACGGTTCCAAAGCACCCAGAAAATAATAGTCCAAATTCGACCTCTGATTAGCTTGGTTTACTTAGGCTATCACGCCACCGGCTTCTGTACGGTACTTAATGAAGGGATTCCAGTCCGGTAGTAGCAAGCTCGTAAATTAAACATGTAGTATGTATTAACAGTTTATCCATTTTAATATATTCTAATCTCTATAAGTTGTGCACTATAATGCATTACAAATACCCGCAATGTTCATATAAATGAAGGTAAGGTGTTCCTGTATAATTTACCCTCGTAAATTAAACAAATTCACTGTTATTCACAATATGAAATGCCATGTATTACGTTCATATTTTAATGACTATATTACTTTCAGTGTTCAAGTAAAAGATTTGTGTTATTTAATATTTCTAGAACAACACTTAACTAATTATAAAGATAAATTAGTTACGATCATTTTCAACTAATATTTTAGTATTTTGAGTTGTGTAAAAGATCCTATTTCATTGTGTGTAATATAAAATAATACTTTTCTCTAATACAAAGGTGTTTTTTTTATGTTGGAATATATTTACCAGGATTCCAAACAAGTAATAAACTAATAATACTAAAATGTTATAAAAACACATTTTTATTGCTATAATATACTTTTTTCATTATATAAACGGCTAATTAAATAACCTAGTAATTTTTCAAAATTACAGCAACAATTTGGAAGGAATGGAAGGTAGGCAATTGCAGTTTCGCGAAAACGTAATGAAAAACTGTGAATAACAAATATATCTTGGTAAGTGGTTATTGAACTTTTCATATAAAACATAGGAGTCAAAGAAGACAATTGGTTGAATACAAAAAAAATACACTGAAATATTGGAATATTGAAACCAACGTAGGATCCCCCCACCTGATTTAATATAGGTGATAAAAATGTCAAGAATAAAAATAGATAAAACATATCATTTTAAGTTTTGAGAAACTTCAGCGGTAAACAAAATACACAAACAAAATACAGGAAATCACGTCCAAATGATTGGATTTGATAGTAAGATATCCACAACCCAGAATAATTGCATACGACTTCTGTCTCGTCCTCAAGCTTTACCTCACCATAACAATGCACGTTCGGTTATGACTGTGAATAAATAAATAAATAAAAGGGAAAGAAAAGGAGTCCCACACTCGTAGTTTAGTCAGATTCAACACGCACAAAAACTGTCGCCATAGGAGATAGCATAGTCTCAAATAAAATCAAATCGTTTATTACAATTAACAATATACGTTTTAACAAACGTAAATTTTCAACGTATATAATTATAAAAATAATTTATTTTTATATATACGTGTAGATGAATAATTTGTTATACCAAATAGATTTGTAAGCATTTTTTTCTTTCCAATTGCTATTAGTAGTCCAATTTTACGCACTTTAAAGACCGATGGTTAATTTATATCTCTATTATCATAAACGTTTTGGCAATTCTTCCTTTTATTTCTTATTCTTTCAAATCTACTAACTAGTTTTAAAACATACTATAATATTATGGGTTGCTTACAGAAAGTACAGTAACAAAGATAAACTATTTAATACTCATAAACCAGTTAAAAGTTCTATCAAGTGTTTAATAAAGGCAGTTACTAAGTTGTATTCCAGTGAAGACGGTAGACCTAATATTATAAATTGCCGTGTGACTGAAAATGAAGAGTTTAAAAATTTTATTATATTTAACAATTATTATAGATCAATGCTTTAATTTTAATATTATTCGAGTGAAATAAATTTCTCCTAACTCTCATTTGAATAAGTACTACAATTAAAACTGTACGAATAAAGCGTATATCTGTCTACCAACATCACATCTATAGCTAATAAAGTTACGTGTTATTATGACATAAGTTGGATATCAACCATATAAACATCTGGTGGCCTTACATTTTATATTTCATAGAGAAGTGTAAGTGCATAAATACAGTTGAAATCTCATGGCACACTTATAGCTAACGTTCAATCGAGTTTTTTATTGAAAATATGGCTTGTATTGTTATTTATTGTTTATTGTTAATCATCTTGCTTTGTACCGTTATTTATTTGCATTGCATATAATATATATATATATTTTGGTCCTGTTATTAGGTACGGGTTAGTATCATTTTTCCGGTCTTTTTTAAACTACATTCTTGGTTGAATTGACACGCGTAGTAATATTTTCTCTTTTTAACGTTTAGCCGATCCACAGTGTTACCACCAGTTTGTACGTAAATTAAATTAAAATTTTCGTATTATAAACTAGCCCATTCACGTGAGACATATATTTTAAATGTAATATAAAGTAAATTTGTATATAGTAAAATATATTACCTATGATTATGTTTTAATTGCCAGGTTAAATTGGATAACAGTTGTTGTAGTGTGATATCCTTCCAACGATACCGCGTTGAAGTGATTAAAAATTGTTTTAATAAATGTTTACTCTACTCGTATTTTTTTTGCGAGTTTAACTATTATTTTCAGTACTACAAGTTTGAGCCCGAGTACTATATAGTTTCTAATAATTTTCCTTTTGGTGACTACAGTAGCAGTTTTGAGTCAAGGATGCTGATGTCACGCGTGTGATTCGATATCAGCGTAAAAGGGAAGTCATTTTAAAGTTATATTAATTGATTACGTTTTTAACCAAATTCCGAAGAAGATTGGAACACTAGGTGCATCCCATGGATATAATTATAGTTCGTTATTATTCTATTTAGGCAGCAATGTTTCAAAGTTATATGTTGTATTTAACATCTAAAAGTGGTGCCTTTACAAATACAAATATTATTATTTTGGTAAGGCGTTTTTAACAAATTATATTTGACATTTTATAAAATAATCAATGCCAGCAAAGAGCGAGAATAGCGTTTAAACATCTATTCGATCATCATTAACAGCTGCTGGCAGCTCACCTGCCAAAGCAATTTATCGAGATCAAGTTACCGGACATCATTGGACATCTGATTTGACCTCGAAATTCCATCATAATGGTGTATCTATAATTACAAGTAAACACTTCAAATAAAATAATTGCTCTTATATATTTATATTTTAGTCCAAGTTTATTTTTATTTCTATAACATATCCTGTTTAACCAAAACCAAACACGTCTTAATTCAATAACAATACTTGCCAAAAAGGTGTCATAATAAAATTCAATATTGTAATCTCAGTTAATATATACTATCTGGTATTGTGTATTAATAAGTAATACAGGTATTATTCTTCTAACACATGCTTTAATCGTTTCTAAGATGGTTTATATCAAATATCAGCAAAAAACGAGGTCTCCAAAGATAGAGTGACATTGTTTTACATTATGCCTTTATTACAAACTTCAGCAATGCACTGTGGCCACAGGTGTTTCAAGCGCAAAACCAAGAAGAGGAAAAGATATTGTCCTATAAAGTTTAGCAACTTCTAATTACAAATGGATATAGGTGTAAGAAGTTTTAATGTAAAAATAATTATGAAAATGTGCTAATATTGTATATTCCATCCAAATTGCTTTTATTATAATAATATAAATGGAATTATTTAATGTTATAGCATCTATATTATATATAATTAATAATGTAAAGCTTACTGAATCAAAACCAGTCCAATAAGAACGTAACGTGATAATATTATATATTTTGGAATATAACATAATCATATTTGTAGTAATTAAAACATAATTAAGGTTAAATATAAACATAGTTTAGAATATAAGATATGAATAAGTGTTATAGTAATGCAATATGAACTACAGTAACTACTACTACTCTTATTTTATAAATTATTTGTTAACATTTTTATGAAAACAACAGGATTTATAAAGCAACACTATAAATAGACTACAACCTCAACCCTCCGTAAATTAAAAGGAAATAAATATCAATGGCATTTTCGTCTTTGGCTATTAAACATAACTAGACGACTAAAATTTATTCAATAGCAAGGTAAGGTGTTTTGTAGGAATTTACCTCTGAGTGTAAATACACAAGTTGAATAAACTCCAATCGTAAAAGGAATACTATGGTTCATACAATACATATGTTTCATCAGTGGTAAATTGATTTCATAGCAACTTGTGTGTCCTAACGAGCTATTCAAGATTGTTGCACGCTGAATGAGTGTAAAGGTGGAATATGCAACAAGGTTTATGGATGAGTAGCTGACTCTATCGTTACCTTGTTATAAAGTTGAAATTACGAAGGACACGGTGAGATATCTCTTGCCTTTTGGATATACGTGGTAAATTACTCCCAGAGAAACCTAATATTTTGGTTTCAGCGTTTCCGGATAACTTAAGCTGTAAGGATAATACAATTCGTAGGTGGGAATAACCTCTATTCACTTCAGTGGATGGCGTTAGGCTGTCCGATCAAAAGCTGTCTTATGCAATTTTAGAATATGTTTTTTTATTAGGTAAAGTACACTAAAATTCAACCAGTAATACCTGTAGATTTTCTATTAAAAATTACAACTAAACATATTATATTACATTAATCTGTAGGGATTCTTGCCAACATAACATAATCAGCTTTCTCTCAATTAAATGTTACTGTTAAACAGCCTAGTTTATCGTGATATATATATATATATATATATATATATATATATATATATATATATATATATACTGAGTAGAACATCTTATTTATAGTTTAGCCCTTTTAGGACCAGACCAAAATTTGACATGTGCAAAGAAAATTTTTGCATTTTTCTGGCCATGCTCCAAGAACTGTGCATATTAAAAATGTGCGATTTTTCAAGCGTTTGAGAGAAAAATTATAACTTCAGAACTAATTACTGTACAGATTTGGTTTTAGGCTTAAAATGTTTATAATTAAATTGTTCATTGTGAAATAATATATTTAAGTCATTATATAGCAAAAAATTGATTTATCTGTTTATAAAAAAAAATTCACACTTAATTCAGCATTAGCCTAACATACAAAACCTTGTATGTTAGGTTTTGTATCAGAATGCAAATGATTGGTTCTAATGCTAGGCCTACCAACAAATAAATCTTTTCTGGATGTAGAGGGGTTTGAAGGGTTGTAAGTTGGATCTAAATCACTATCGTCATCGAATAAATCTTCAAAAGATATATCCGATTCCAATTCTTTATCTAACTCACGATCAAATTCTCTGGACCTCAGTATTTGTTCTGACATATTTCAGACAATTGGTTATTCACAATACATAGTCAATTATAATAAATAACTTATCTGAATACGCTGAACTCAATAGAAGAACAGGAAACCACATGAGAACTCGTCATTCTCTGCCGGCTGCCGTAAACAAACACAGCTGACAACATTACGATGTAACATGGCCGTAAATATTTTTTTTCTCCAAACTGATGATTCCAAAGACGTTTAAAATTTTATATCATGGTAAGAAACATAAAAGGAATAGAAAAATGGTATATTTATTGTATATAGAGGATTAAAATATCTCTTTAAAAATATGAAAAGTCCGCCGGTTATTAACCAGATAGTTGGTCCTTTTCGCATAGTTCACTGCCGGCGATAAATCAGACGGTTGGTCCTTAAAGGGTTAAAAATATTATTCAATTTTCTTAATATGATTTTTCTCTTAAAAAAAAATTATATGAGATCTTAATTAAATTTTAAACTATGCAGAGATTGAAATTTATTCATTTTTTCCGGTTTAAAGAATGGCATGTCATATAAATCCTTTATATGACCTTTATCCTGCTAAATAAAAAAATACTGAAGTTGGATAGAGAAAACTGTGCATACCTGTATACTAACTACTGGTAGTATTTAGAAAAACATTGATCTCTTACGTGACTGAAAATAAAAGACCTTTAATGATTACCTTACATTATCGGTATTTCGCTCTCGCGTGATCAAGAGTGGAAAACTTTGCTACGCGTACCACATGAGTGTTAAATGTAACTGTTCCAAATAAAAATATAGCTTATAATGTTATTTTTACACAACTTACATATGTAAGGTTTCCTAGCTCTCACCTAGTGTAATTAAGATTTGCTCTATAGAGGGACGTGGACTTCCAGAATTCAAGTCTGTGACAATGTCAGATTTCGGACCCTCATTTGATCGGTGAAATAAAGGCAACTCAACATTTAAATTAAACTAACCCTTTCCGCTATTGCTGCGTTATTCTTTTTTAAAGTATCAGTTGGTAAGCAGCAATTTTATTTAAAATTACAATAAACTATCGCTAAAAGCTATACATTATTAAAACTAACACCGATAAAACAAGAACTAAAAGAGAACATAATATTGTCGATCAACTACAAAGGTATAACAGTGGAAAGTAAATCTAAGATATTATAAAGTAACCCTAAGACACTTTTACAAAGTAAATATAATTTATACTTGTTACTGAAATTTCATGTAAAACTAATAATAAATCCTTATTTCAAATCCTAAATACAAATTTTCCTGTTTTTGTAAGTTTATGCTAAAAATTACATAAACCAGACTTTAGTCTCTGAATGTAAAAAAAATCAATATAATTGTATACAAAATTAGAGAGGAGGCATAAGTAAATATTGAACCAAAAATGTGAATAAATAATATTATATCTTAAATTAATCACCTCCTACTAAACTGATTTAATTCCCTATGTTATAATCATCATGAAGAACAAAATAGCCAAGCTCGATTGTAACAGAATGTATTGGGTAATCTCTGGGGGTTGGAAATTAAAGGAATATAATGGAAGAGAGTGGTTTTCAACTTGCATAAATCAGTCCCGGTAGTCGTCAGAGGTCATGTTCACTCATAGATAACTTAGTATGACTGCGGTGTAAGGATTTGTGGTTACATATGTAACCGCACAATATGGCACAACGTTATCCAAGATCAGCGTTGTCCTAGCGTAATGTGTATAAATAATTTATCCAGAATTACAATTTCAACGAATACAATTCCCTTTTGTGAATTCATGTTTTTAAAAGTAATTTAAAAAAATAATGCCATCTTTACTAGTACTGGTTTTTCGAAACATTTCATTTAAATATCCCTTAAACCTTTGTCGGTTTCACATGTGGCCGTCATCTCTAAATTTCAAACTAAAAATATACATCTCTGAAGTCTGCACAGCTTCTACTTTTAGTCAGACAACATTTCATCTGCTACTGTTGTTTGCTTACATTGTAACAGTGGTGTTGTTTATTTACATTATAACAGTGTTGTCGTTTACAGTTTTCAGTTTCTTAGTTGTGGTGAAAGGTTTTTAGTGAAAATGCCTAGGAATAGAGTTTGTAATAACGTTAAACTTGTTTTCTAATAGTAGTTTGACCTAGAAAAAGTTAAATTTGAGTCTGGATTGTAATAATATTAGTGTTAGTGATAGTGCAAATATTTATAGCTCTGAACCTAGTTGTTGTAATGTTAGGCATAGTCCACAAATTTACATTGAGATAAAAGATAGCTTTTGAAAGAAATAGCTTGATTATAATTTTCTTGAATATCACAAACTTTCTTCAGAAAGGGAAGTTACTAATTGTTATGCCATAGCTACCTACAAAAGCTGGCTGAGATGGTTGAAGAAACTGCGGTTTGTGTAAAATGTAGTGGATTGCTTGGCGTTCAAACATTTTTCAGGTCTGGCCTTAGAGTAAATATATATTAATGGTAGTTTTTTAATTAGCTCTAATTTTTTAGGATAAATAGTGAAAAATTAGTAAATAACAGTAGAAATCATTGCCTGTACGGTCCGTTGTATTGGAAAATGTGAAGCTCCTTCCAAAACATTTTGCTGCGTGATGAACCAACAAAGCCCTCCATAATTCAAATCGTAAAAAAATATTGTGCGAGAGTATACAACGACTCCATAATGGTTGCAGCAGAGTAGTGTTTCTCATAAAATAAAATAGCACAGACATTACCACTATTTTTATGGCTCGTAGCAACGACGAGGCCACTCAAATCTAAATGGCTTTATGGCAGCAATATTACTAGATTTAGGTGAAATGTAGATTTAAGGATTTTTTAAGCATCTTCCAAGCAGACTGGTGAATAAACACTACTGTACTGCAAATTACCTTGGGTCTAGTGAAATAATGGAAGTGGGCGGAGTTTTGGACAGATTTCATCAGTCTAAAATTATTTGCAATATTTATGTACTGTATGGGAGATGGTGAAAGTGCACCATATCTAAAGGTTGGTTTTTTTAAATCGTATAATCCTAATTAAGAAATTGAAAAGTTAGAATGCCTAGGATATGTGAAAGGAATGGACAGTAGGTTGAGGAAATTAAAATGTTCTTTTCGTAAGAATAAACTCGAGGAGGGAAGAACAACGAAAGGTGAGGGGGAAACAGTTTAATCGGTCCTGTAATCAACCATATTCGGGAGTATTATGGACTGTCTATCGTTAGAAGGACTGATAGATTTAGGAAATATTATCAAGGCAGAATGGCCCACTTTTTTAACCTTTGTGTAAGTACCTAAAGAAAATTATTGTCATCAACTCTGCAAAAGGCACGGAGAGTTGGTGCAAGATTCAAAAGCCATTCATTACTTTTGGATCAGGAGCCTTACGATCACATCAAACACAACAACAACAACAACACACACACACACACACACACACACACACACAAACACACACTCTCTTTCACTTGGTTTCTATGGAGAAGATAAAACTAATATTTAAGAATTTGTATAATACAATGTTACACGTTTGAAAGTTTAAATATAAACGTTTAATAAGATGTACGTGTTTATATCACTAATATTTTGAGGGTAACCCCATGTACAATAGACACTTAAAGAGTCTGCGTATAGTTAAAAAGTTATAGCAGTCATCATAGTACAAAAAAAACCTGATTCAAACATGGCCGTCAAATCAAATCATCATTAAAGTTCGACCGCTAAATTAGAGGGGGTTACAGAAACAAACTACCAACTCATGTACGGTACGTAATGATGTCATTTTGTTCCTCAAGATAACAGCAACTGCTAAGCAAATAATCTCTTTAAAATGTTCAATTCAATTTGTAGATTATGAAGATCGCGACCGATTATAGAATTTTTATTTTTTTTCTAAGATACATATATGAGTGTTCATGGAGGTGCTTGTAATTTTCTTCTGGCTGCCTATTCTAAAATATATGGAGAACGAATATAATCACCTTTAGACCTGAGATTTTTTACGGAGTTTCATTTTTATACAACTAGCTTGGAGTTCGTTAATGGTGTATGTTCACTTCATGGGGTTTACAGGATATATAATTGACAAAGCCATTCGGGAGGTCCATAGGATATCTCGAGAATTAATAGTGGAGTTGAAATATTAAATAGAATATTAGTAAATACTATTACGCCACGTGTGCTATAGCTACCTACAAAAGCTGGCTGAGATGGTTGTAGAAACTGCGGTTTTGTGTAAACTGCACAACCACAAAAATGTACTCTTGCATTATAGATTATAATTAATACCAATCCATTCTATAATTTCAAAGACAAGTACAACTATAAAAATACAAAGTAAAATCACAAGTGTACTATGGGCAATAACCATAAAAATACGTAGCAAGATGACGAAATTATAAATCTTATTAAGAACCATAAAGAAAACAACGTACTTTCTTTCCGATTATGTCAAGAAAATATTATAAATGTACACTCACTACAGAAAACCTGCAGAAAAACATCACTCCCTAGCAATAAAAAATGTACACCATGAGAAATAACAGAGTCTGTTTCTTAAATCACCTACGGAGCAACATGTTCCTCAGGAACGGAAAAAATAATAAAAGCACAATGAAGTTGCGTAATGGCAAACAAGACTGAATAGCAGTGAAAAGTATATGAATAAAGTACACCACACAGGAAAAAAACTGGGGTCCAAATGACGAAAACTCGGCTAGAGGAACAAAACAACAGCGTCAAATCCAGTTGGTAGACCTGTTCTCCCTTCACTGTTTTTGTGTAAATTGTGGTAACCCTGTCATCCTCTCGTCTTATGTCTACCCCTCCTTATTTAGTTATCCTTCCACTCACAAATACTTTGATTTATGGTCTATTTTGCATATAATATAAATTTCACATATTTTAATAATTGTTGTACAATATGGTTTTCAGCCTCTAATAATTGTTTCTAGAAATAAATATATACTTTTTTAAAAGCTGTTATACTCGTACATTGTTTTAGGTAACAATAGAATGTGAGTATTATCCAAATATAAATTATTCATTAAGTTTATAATAGACTCCAAGCAAATGCATTACGATAAATTATTACAATCATCACCTATCCTAATCAGACAGGTTAAAATTATATGAAGCCAATAAATTGCAATGACTTTAATTTTTTTGACATAGTTTCATTGCAAATACGCTCATATCAAGAACTACAAATGTAAAATATCGGCTTATTCCAAAGAAGCCCAATCAAATATTTTTTATTGCTGGGAACTGTGAGAAAAAGATTTTATTTTTTAAGATGACGTACAGTATACTTAATTTTCCCTGATATGCTGAGGAGTCTTCCTAGTTGAATATTTTTATATATAACTCAAATATTAAAGGGAGTAGACATTTAGATCATTACGGGTAAAAAGCTGCTGGTAGCTGCTATGACTTTCCAAAATTATAACACACCATCTATTATTCATATATGAAGAGGAGACCCACGGTTTGTACTCTCAAATTATATTTCCACATCTTCAAGTAATATCTAATAAGTTTCAATATAAAAGCTGTCCTCTAAATGTATACTATTTACAAATATAATAATATCTCCAAGCATGTGGCTGTGTGTGTTTAAATTTAAAACGTTAAACAGTGTGATTAAGTTACAACCACTTCATACTTACTTAAATATTATATTAATTCAATACTAAAAAAAGCTATATGAGAGTTATCTGAAAAATTAATAACTAAATATCTTCTTGACATATTATTTTATTTAATTACAATATAAATCAAATAATACAAAATAAAAAGAAGTTATTTGTTTTTTTTTACTCTAGACATAATGTGCGCAAAAAGGATAAGTCTGACCTAGTTTTAGTTAAAAATAAACGCAATGTAATTTATAAATTCAGAATCCATAGTCAGTTTTCAAATAATAGTTTTCACTGGAGCTATTAGCACTGACAATCTTTTCATTACGTACCGTACAGGAGCTGGTGGTTTAATGTGTAATCCGGCTAATTGGGGGTCGGGCTTTGATGATGATTTGATTTGCTGAGTGTATTGGAAAAGGTTTACTGAGTCCCCTGATGATGTACACAATGAGTATTTCCATTCTTAAATGAATTGTTTGTTTATAGTTTTTTAATAAACCTTTATTTAAAAAAAAAAAAAACATAAGTATGTATTGTTTCTACGTTATACTTGTATTTCCGAGTACAAAGTATAATCAAAAACACTTATTGTTAATTTAGTTAGAAGAGACTATTATAGTAAATTTTAACAAAAAAAATATTTCAGTTGAGACTAAATCTGTGTGATAGTTAAAGAAAACCCTGCACACTTTGATGAAGTGAACAAAATACTTAATATTGAATAATGACTTTCTGTTGAGGTATATTTGAGCCTTTTCATAAAAGGCTACTAATTATTTCATATTTTGAATCAAATTTTTTTGGCTTGCCAAAAGGCTTGCTTTGAGTAATTAATGCTCCGTCCGATAAACAATTAACACAATATAACTTAAAAAATTATGATAGTTCCTTTTTTTTTACGGTTTGCTAGAATTTTATGAGACATGCAGGGAATTTCAACACTAGCAGTTGTATCACCAATCTGTGTTGGTGACATGATAGTCAAAACATAACTGTACAGGAGCAGAGTAACATCCCCTCTTCTTCTATGGTTATATAAATGAGTTATAGTGTGTCAGCCATCCCACATCTTGGGATTGTGACAGGAGGCGGCTGTACTCTCAATATTACGCATCATAAATAATCTGTACCTCTAAATGAGGTAGGAAGTTCCTTTTAAGACCTTCCTTCCTTTTCTGGTTCCTTTTAAGAATAGAATCTCATCTTCTTTTTTCAAGAAAATAATTTTCCATATAATGGAGGCAAACTTATTTCTATCTACAATCAGAGCCTTGAATACACATTTTACTGGCTGAAAGTTAACGAATCCTATCACTCTATGTAGTTAGAACAATTTAATTTACGTCTGCCTGTCTGAATGATATTTATAAAACGAAATGACCTATAGACTTGAAATTGTTCAAGAACCTTCATGTCTATAAGCAACACTATGTTTGATGAAGGTGCATTTCACTGCACGTGATTTGATGAGTATTACCTAATATTTTCTGAATTGATCTTATGGGTAACCATAATGGCATCGAAAAAAAGCAAAATAAATAAACGTATAAACATGTTAAGTACAATCATACGAAATTTTCAAATATTAGGTCTCACAAATATTCGTAGAGTAAATTCAGTGTTATTATCTATTGATGTATCCTCCCTAGGTCACCGGGAGTTAAATCAATGGACAAACATGTGAATGTATCATGTGGTAAGATGTCTTGCGAAAGATTGCAACCATACACTTTGCTGAGACACAAGAATGAGTTTTGCAATGATACATATTCTATCATTGAATTAGACTGATCGTCATTGAAGCCCATCACTCAGTTCATTGACTAAATTTCTTTGACTAAAAATCTCCTTCCTGTAAAATGCTTGTCTATTTGTGTACAGGACATTTTGATTATAAAATAATCTATAGACCTACAGTTTTGCATGCAACCTCAGCGAAGCCTTCACGTGGCACTTCGTGTTCCGTACTCTTATCGTTTTTAATAAAATTAGTATGAAAATGTCAAATTTAAGTAAGGTATTCGGCTACTGTAAAAACTTTTAAGGCCGTACAATTCGTGTAACTTGAAACCAATAAATTATGGATTTTAATTTTAAACTTCATTATTTTCTAAAGTTACTCAAGTGTTATTGTTTTGAATCAACACATATTAATGTAAATAATTTTGTATTCTGTTTTCATAGCATTATTTGCTTGTTTGGTCCCTATATCGTCACGTACGTAATGCTCTTAGGGTTTATGTTCTTTCTAGAAGTATATTACTCTTCTGCAAGCATTTAAACACAGTGAAATTGTCAAAATCGGTACACGTTCGGAACAAAATATAAAATAGTGTTATTACAAGCTTTTTAAATAACTAACACATGGAATTCAATTTACTTTTAATCAGAAACTACAACTGTTCAGTTCCGACTGAATTTCAAGGTTTCATATCAATTACTCAGGAAGTTCCATTGAGACAGGAAATAAATACAAGATAGTTGGTGTTTTTGCTAACTTCTACATTAGACTCTGATTATACAATACTTATTTCAACCTGAAATATTATTCGTAACTTAAATTTTGTTGCCCATTGATTACTTAAAGTGTATTTTAATTTGCCTAGCATAAAGATTATATTTTACTAATTATTGCTGATATTCTGTTAATATTTTGTTGAAACGTTTTGAATACATAGCAACAACGATGATTAATCAGGGAAACAAGTTTTAGTGATATAAAACAAAAGGAATCATAATGCTATAAAATAGAGCTAGCTTCCACGAGGTTCAGTTGATCTGGTTAAACAGCTACATTAAACTAGGATAACACAATTAATTTTTTTCTAATTCGAATGTGTAAGAAATTCTTTTCTGTATGATTGCATGTCTGCCTATATTTCTAACAACATTAAATCTCAAGATTTATATTATCTATAAATTTTAAATTGTCTATGCAATCTCAGCAAAACCTGTAAAGCGATTCTTTGTAAAAAGAAACAACATTAAATGTTCGATGTTTTATTTAACATTGTAATCAAAAACAAATAGCCCTTGAAATATGACCTATTTGAATGTATGTTTTATACGTTCAATCTACGTATTACGAAACATACATGTTCCCTAAAGACTAAATTATTCCTGAACTGTCGTCCCCTTCATTACCTGTCGTACAAGAGCCGTTTACTCCAGCTGATTGGGGGTACGACTTTGATGATGATTTGAAATGTACAGAGCGTTTGGACCGTCACTCACGTTTGGTCGGGTTTAATACACAACGTAAAGTTTCCTTTCTTTTAAATATATAATAAAATCAATCATTGCTAAACCATATAATTTGCTATCAGTTTTACTAGAAATATGAGACAATTTAGATCACAATTATTACCGTTACAGTACTACAATAAATTAATAGGTAGATTACAACGAGTTTATAATTATTTAAATTATAAATTTATCAAAATTTTCCTCTACTTCTCTTATTTATAGTATCATATTGTCTTATATGGAATGGATTTTGCATGCCTTAGTAGATCAGAGACTTAGTATTTCAAACCCTACTGCACTGAGCTATGGAGTTACCCAAGGATCAATACTCAGTCCAATTTTTTTCCTGATATATGTTAATGACATTGAATCTTCACCACTGCATAGAAAGCTTGTGCAGTACGCAGATGACACGACTCTCTGTTTTAGAGGAAGTAAATAACAAAATTTATAAACACAGACCTTTGTTGACCTTAACAGTTGTGTCCCACATTTCAATAGCCTCGATCTTCAAATTAACTCATCAAAATCAAATTTCCTAAACTTTTCAATGCGCTATACTGACATTGAAAGAGGTCCTGCTGTTATGGTTGCAGATGCATTATTGGATAAATCACATTGATCATGTTTGTGCCAAATTAACCTCAGAGGTTAAGATGTCTTAAGATCTTTGTCAAAATATTGCCCGAGTCAGGTACTGATTACGGCGTGCTACGGCCTAATTTATACCAACCTCTCGTATAGAATCGTTTGGTGGGGAGGCTGTGCAAACAACCATTTTATTAGAGTTTTCAAATTACAAAAAAAGCAATTCGCATTATCACTAATTTAAGCTGAGAGTCGTGCAGGACAACGTTTAAAAATTTGCAACTGTTGACTTTGCCATGCTATGTCTTAGACACTACCTAAATAAATATATTATTTTTCTAAATGTGCATTAACCAGAGGACGAGACACATGAATACGAGACAAGAGGCAGAGATAACTACTGTTCGGGAATGCACCGAACGGTGATTTATAAACATTGTCCCTCGCAGGCAGGTGTTCATGTTTGTGTAATACGGTGTTCATGTTTGTGTAATACGGTGTTCAGGTGTAAAATTTTATGTTGATAATTAAATTACCCAAAAGTGTACAACTACAAAACCGTGATGATTGTGGAGGATACAAGCACCAAAATTTAAATGAAATTTTATACAGCTATTGTTTGATAATCTTATTTCAAACAAAACATACTGAAGGAGTAATTATTGACCATAGAAACACATTTAACGTGTGGTGAAACGTATATGACTAGAGTACATACTCTTGTCATCTTTATTTCTAAGTAATATTTTGTAACTAAGGAATTGCATTAATTCATTAGTAAATCGTTTTTAATTGCTTATATATAATTATTCATTTATTGATAAACAAATTTAATTTCAAAGTATGGATTAATAATAATTATCTTAGAATTATAAAAGTTGAGTGTTTTAATAGCATACTTAGTTTGCAAGGATCAACTTTATTTATGGAATGACTTATGCCATATTGGGCACTCATTGGCCGACTATTTAACAAATGAACTATGACGTAATAAAATTAATTGTATCATAAATAAAAAGAATAAATCTAAACAACCATTTTGAATCGCTAATGTTTCATTTTAGCGCATGTCTTTGTTTATATACAATATCGGCGGGAAAAATCGGTTAAAAATGCAGGAAATCTCAAAATCTATTTAATATTTTGTCTCCCGTAATCACTTGAGGACAGAGATAGCCGATTGTTTTATATATCTGTCTAGAAAATTTTGCTCTTGTCGAGTTTTATGTCCTATATGTGCATACTGTTCAGTCAGTAATAACACCAATAACCTTAGCCCCTTACACCCTATGTACGCATGTAAACCCTGATCTGAAAAAGCCCTTAAATCATCGTTCACATTTTACCTGATTGGCGAAAACAGATTTATTACTCTGAGCATTATCACTCGCCAATCACTCAATGTGCTGCGAAATTTCATTTCTGTTTGTCTGTCTATCCGGACGAAATCTTGAGAATGAAACAACATTTATAATTAAAAATTGTATTTAATGCTCCATTCATAAAAGAGAAACTTCTAGGTCGATGATGGTGCAGTTACTCCTTGGGATTTGGCTGAGAATTAGCCAACATCGGTGTTGCTGGTAACGACGAGGTAACGAGAAAAATCGTAGATTGAATTAACTTATATGCATATTACAATCATATGACATGTTAACACGTAACGCTGTGACACATGTAGAATACAATTATGTATTATATATCCTTAAATCATCTCATATATAGATTTATTATTTTTCATAAAACTTCATTTATACATAAACAAGAATAAGTTGTATGTGGTGTACCAATGGGATTTGACTGAGCGTTATTGAAGCCTAACATTCAGTATGCTGACAAATTTTTCTGTCTGCCATGAGATATTTATATTTATATATTATATGATTTTACTGAAGAATGCAATAAGCTATTTATGCTTTAAATAGTGAATGTAACCACAGCAATGGTTGTGACTCGACGCGTAGTATCGCGCATCTTATATTTGTAAAAGGGTGTGTGTGATATACAGTATATTTAATATGATCTTTTGAAATGTATAAATATCCTTACATGTAACTTTCCCTCAATCGAGTATGCCTTAGTGTTATAATTTTCATTTAATATCTTACATTTAAACTTGTTACAAAGTGCTTGAGTAGTAGAGCGTAGTTATTGAAACTGTAATTATAATATTTAAACATTTGTCTAATCCTTCCCTTCAAAATACACGAAACTATCAAAGTACAAAGTATTTACGATTTATCAGTGGAAGGGTAATAAATTTTATTGGTTACTTTTGAGAAAATTGTGTCATGTCGTGTTTTATGTGCTGTGTCATAAATGCATACGAGTATTGCACAATAGCTGATAACGCCGTTAACCTCAGCCTCTTGCGTCTCTATAGTATATAAAATAATAAAACTTCTAATAAATAAACGTACTATTATCATCGTTCATATATAGTTAAAATGAGAAAGCAGATTTAATTGGTTGAGCGTCAGCGAAGGCAATCGCTCGATGGGCTGGACAAAATTAAATTCTGCTGTATATTCGCACGATATATCGAGAACAAAATGGCCTACATACTTTAAATTGTAAAATTAAGTTTCATTTCTATATAAGTGACACATGTCGTTCAATGTCACTACATTGGTTTTGGCTGAGCGTTAATGAACATTTTTACATCGGTCATATGTTTAACCTTACATTGAGAAAATCGAAGAATAAATAAATTTGGAAATGAACTGGATTTTAATACGAAGTATAATAATTAATCTTCTATTAACACATGCAGTTTAAATAATGAGCTAGAGATTTTAATTTGGCGCTCAGAAAAGTCTGTTACGCATCATGAGGTATAGTGTATTGCTGACCTGTCTTGAACTTATAGAGTAAGGCAATTTAATAAATATTTGTTTCTTACAGTCAGTACTTAAAGTTTACTACTTACATTAATCGGTTTTTCGAATGAGAAACAGGAGATAAGGACTATACGAATAAATAAACACTTTTTATACTAACTATAAAAATATTGTTTGTTTTAAACACTTTTTATTTTATAAAAGTGAAATAGTGAGTTTTTTTTATAAATGTACGTTTTAAATTTCTGTACATTGTGGTAATATGTATCGTAATTCCTCGCTAAGTTATAACGCGAAGCAAACCGATGGTATGCCAATATCATTGTTGATATTAGGCAGTAATAATTTGAGGATTTTATATTTAAGTTTAAATTTTATTATGAACAGCTAAGCACTAAGATTAAAGGTTATACCTTTTTTATATTTTTAAGTTTTAATCAATAATCCAACTTAACATAGAGACCAACTCTCGATACACAACTTTTCAGTTTTTTCGTCTAACTTAGTTACACTGAACGACTGAAAACATAATTCCTTTGATCTAGTCCAAAATCTAAAATAGAAAAACAACGCATTTTAGAAACGTAAATCGTGGCATAAAATTGATATTAAAATGAGAATCGTTTATACGTTGCCAATTTTTAGTGAAACTATAATAAATAAAAATTCTGTAAGTATATAATTTTGACTCATTGATGAAGATATTGACACAACACAAATAATGGGGCTTACAAATTTCCACATACAATGATTACCCCTTCCACAAAATGCTACATATTTGTTGATGTTGGTGTTTGTATAATATTTATGGGTATATGTCTTTGGTTTTAGATTAAAATTATATTGCTTTCAGTTAATGACTTTAAAAAAGAAGTTTTAAAAATTAACCAACAAGTTTTTAAATGAATTGTCTATCCAAAGAACGTAAATGCTAATTATGGTACTTGACCCATGAATATGAGAATCAGTGTTAAGGGTTTTGTTTTACTGTTTCTATCGATATATATACTTCGCTACAGACATTTTTCTTCGTCTACCTTTTCCTAAACGTGGACCATAGAACTTTCTGGCATGTTTTGTTGTTCGAGTCATCAAAACACCTATTGTACAAACACTTGCAACAAAAATTAAAAGTTGGAGTGTTTTTCTTCTTACTACTATAAAAATTCTTTCTAAAATATTATGCTCAACTACAAATTTTTGGGCAAGAATAAAAAAAATAATTACGGTAGGCCTATACCAACTGGCTGGACTAGACAAACTTGTATCAAACTTGTTCAATCGAAATCGTATTTTTATTGATATATCATAAACCATAGATTTTATTGATGAAATATTTTATTACGTAGCCAAATGGCTGTAGAACATAAATGACAGTTCCTTCAAAAAGAAAATACCAATTTAATTCTAAGTGCTATTATTACCGTTCGTAATAGTTAGACGATGTTTATCAGCTCATGATTCGGATTTATAAAATACCTTTTTGGAATCAACATTCATAACATTTTTATACAATTTCGTCTGCCTTAATTGATGGTAAACATTCTTAAAAAATGTTCTATTCAACCTTAAGTATTGATTATTGTTTTTTTACTCTACATTTGTAAAATTTTCACATTTCATAATCATCATAAATATAGGGAAATATTCCAAAAAGAAACACCAATAACAACATTTGGTTCATTCGAACAGTAAATGCAGTGTCGAAACAATAATGTATATTATTTTACCTATTACAATATTTGTATTATTTTCCACAGTAAACGAAAACATTTAATATAATACTGTAAATCTGTTACATTGATGAATATCAAAGTTGTGCGATTACCTTTTAAAATCAATATTAAATTTAAGTTTGCTTTTGAAGTATATTGTATTCAAATGCAAAGTTAATTCGTATTATATTCCATGTTAAATTAACAGAATAAAACACGTGTAAAACCTATTTTCAGATATTATATTCCTCTAGTTAATAGTAGGTAAAAAATAAAAAACCTAGCGTGCGATGATTTAAAAGATGATATGTCATCTAAGCGGATGAGAATGTTTTGATATATCTGTCACTTTCCTCTCTCTGTTCTAATCTTGCTGTCCCGCTCACTTCCTGTGTATGTTCCCTCGAGATAAAGTCCGAAAAAAAGAACTGCCCAATTTTACGCAGCTTTTTATTTTGTAATTCTACACAATGAACTATATAATATGAGAATAGATATCAAAGAAGCTTTTCATATGGCATGTTGTTTCAGCTAAGTGTTCTAGATACATTTAGAATCTACTTATGGCAGTCAATTCATGGTGGATTTTTGGGAGTGATTTTAGCATTATATCAGAACATGACCCCATAAATACAAAACTGGCAATCAATATATTTATATATACAAAGGGTGTTCATAAAATGGGATCACAAACTTCTGTGCCTACTAGTACTCAACATAAATAATTCCCATAGACAGGTCGATATGTGACATTTAGTCACTAGCCGATATATTGTATTTAAAATCTCTCTACATCTAATAAAGCTCCAGATTCAAACTTTGCACATGACATATGCTTTAATAATTGAAAGAAATGTTAACAAACATATTTGTTTATTTGTGTAGTAATAGAAATCTTAATAATATTTAAAATAATACAATTAGAAATAAGCGCCTTTAAAATATGTGATTTCAAATCATGAAAAACTAATATTGTTGGAAAAAAATTTACGAAATAACATCTTTTGCAAATTTCCTTCCAAATCCAAACAATACATTTCTTAACAAAATCTGTTAACGCATAAATGACCACAAACATTTTAATAATGTGACAACAGCGTTTCTCGTTCATGCGTTTCTAATGGAATTCTTTATTTCATAATCTTGGTTTATTGTATATGTTCTTATACAAAACTCAACCCTAATGCGATACGTATTACATATGTTATGAAATAAAAGTGCAATAAATTTTTGTCGTTGCTTTCAACTTATTCTTTTATTCAAATTAACTGTTGGTCAAAGTTATAAAATTTATACAATTACCAATAAGACAAATATTGAAATTAAAATTCTAATTTTGTAACATTTGGCAAAATACTGTTAATTTTCCTCTCGTTCTGTATCATAAACAATTTCATGTAACAGTTTTACGCCATGTGCTGCTCTCTGCCAGAAGGCGACAAAACAACATCAGGCCTGTTGTGCTTTATGGCCGGGATGGTTACAAAATGTTTGAGTCTCGTTTTATGCCTTTTCTGATAGAGTAGTGTAAGTGGATGGCTGTAGTAGCTCGGCTACAAACCTGCTGACACAGAATTTACTCATTTTACAGATTCATCTCACAAAAACAGTTACTTTTAATAAGATATCGAATGTAAACCGACTGATTCGGTTTGTTTACGGGTAAAACTTTAAATTGAAAAATATCTCTTTTTCCAACTCTACTTGCAATATTACATTTAGTATTGTTATTCTTTACTTTAAATCTACCCTTGCTTAAATGCACAGCACTATAATATATAATTTTATCACCTATTAATATTATTATTTCATATCACGCTTCAGGTTTTCCAGTATGGCTTGTTTAGTATGATGCCAAATTATATTTTTTTAAGTAAGTTTTGGTAAGTAATGTCAACTCCAAGATAATAAAATAATAATTGATAAAATTTAAAGTGGGCTAAAAGATGTCTTATTTAACAGGGTATTTAGAGATAAAAGTACGCTCTAAAGCCCGTGAAGCTTTACTGCTTGCACACACAGGATCGCTCAGCTGCGACCCATCCAAGCAGCAACCAGGCCCGACGTTATGAATAACTTCTAAGGTTTCGCTATTTAGACACATTGCTCAATTAGTATGTAAGCATTTACATTAGAGCTGCCATTGGTGGTCAGATAATATGTGTTTATGTTATATTTGTAAATTTTAAACTGATATGTGTAACTAATAATGTAATAAGGTCAAGGGCATCAGAACAGCTATTATACTTTTTGTAATTTAATGCAAATAACAAATATTGGAGATAGTTATGATGCTAACACAAAAGATGGTCCTGAATTAGTAAAAATGTGTTAATAAAAGCCATATTTCAGCTGACTATTTCTAAGACCAAAACAAAAATTAAAGCGTAACATATTGTACTATCCTCTATAAAAGTATCTAATTGGCTATAACAGAAAGTTATGATATGTAATTATTGTTTTGTGTAAAATGTATAGGTTTTCTTCAAAAATACGGTTACAATTAATACTAAAAACAAATTCACAGCCCATTTATTACATATTAGGGTTTGGTTGTGTCAGAGTGATATATAGAACCGGGCCCGACGCCTGTTAGATGTTGTTTAGTGAGGAATATTTGTGAAATTGTATAACATTTTTGTCAGAATGTGGATATTTCATATAGCGATAGTATATTAAAATTAACACTTAGTTTAGTTTATTTTGAGTTTCTCTTATCATTTTAATGTATTGAATCAATCATTCCTAGAAAAGATACATTTATAGCTTAGGGATAAAGTAAATATATAAAATATTAACAATTACATTAATCAATAAATTTTGGTTTAGCTATCAACACATAATTGTTGTTAAAATATCTCAATAACTAGACATTTAAACCATTAAGTATGTAGCTTTGTATTGTAAAAGTATATGAGGTTATATTTAGACAAATATTATAATATACTTATAATATTACTTTTGGCAAATTACACAATACACAAAAATAAAAATGCATTCTGATTGTTTTTTTTCTGAGGTTTTAGAATATATATATGTGTGTGTGTGTGTGTGTGTGGTGTGTGTGTGTGTGTGTGTGTGTGTGTGAGTGGCTACATACATAATTGTTTAAATGTTTAGTAAGCGTGGTATTTTAACAACAATGATGTGTTGATAGCTATACCAAAATCTATTGTTTTATGTAATTGTTTATAGTTTTTACATTTATACAGCTGTTTTAATTTCAATATTACATTTGTAGAGAGCTTAACAGATTTTGTCTATTTTTCATGCGTTTTGTATGTAATTAACTTATTACATTATTTATTACTTATTAACTGCGATTATTTTTTAAAGTTTGCGTTTGTCTATTATAGACTTATTTTACATCTTTCTCTTCGAAATTAAATTTTCTACAAGTACCGTGAAAAAATATTTTGTGTTTATTGTACATTTAACATAGTAAATCTGCTTCAAACCTAAATGTAACTTGTTTTTCGGGACCAAGTTTCGCGTATTTCGTCACATATCTTAAAAATTACTGTAGCTACAGGTCTGGAAACAGTTTTATTCAATTTTTTCAGTTCATTTTACATAAAGTACGCTAAATTGTACATCTTAATTAACAGCCAACAAATACCCGTAGGGCTTCGTTGCAGCAGGGGAACTGAAATTCAGACGAAATCTTTCACCCTGTATAACTTGGTAACTAAGCATTTTCGGACCTATGTTAATTAGACCTTTTTTTCTTATTTTGATGTGAGGAATCACGCCCTGACTTATGGGCACCTTTTTTTCAGAACACCCTGTACATACGTATATATATATACCTTTTTCAAGGAAAGTTTTATATTACCTTAGGGCATAAGTAATATTTATTGGCTAACTATTAAGTGTATCAGTTGTGTTTATATTTATATTGAAATTAATATATTAAACTATATAAACGAACTATTATTTTCGACAAGTAACTAGATTCCTCCAGACCCTTCCTAAGGAGCACCTTCCAAAATACGAGTACTAAAAAAAAATCCACGAATCCCTAACATTTATTTATATACGGGTTTTTTAAATTGCTGCGTGTCCCAATTTAAGATGGTATGATATATCGTTAGGATGATTAATTTAATTACTAACACCCATTAGTCCCTGAATTTACTACGTACCATAATATTTTTATGATATGACTAAATAAGATAGATTCATGACGTAACCGTCGTTCAATGTTTTTGCCTTTCTCTACAACTAAAATATACAACATGAGAAAAAATACCTATACAGATAAAAACCTTCCAAATAAATTATTTTTCTGAAAACTTGTAAATAAAATATTCGATTCAAGCTACAATATTTAAAATAAATAGATTGTTCTAAGATATTATCTGTAAAGAATATATTACTAAACCGGTCACTTTTGAAAAGTAACAAAAACCATCGAATTATTTATTTTATTGTATAACCTGTTTTAACATGATATAATATTGCAGATATACTATTCATCTGAGGTACGAACGTTATTGCATAATGCTCGTTTTAAAAGCTATAAGGAAGATTAATATGTGTAAGTTATTCTTATTGTATCTGGCCAATAAACTAATATTATAATTGATTCCTAAACTAAGTTTAAAATAAAAGAAGAACACTTACTGGATTATGTTGGATTAACATATACAGCAGTTAATGAGGCAATGTCAGTTAAATAAGGCCTCAATAGCGCACTGGAGGTAGCCTTGAACTGCCTATTCATCGCACAGTAGAGGATAAAGTTGCATAGCAATGTTTTAAGTGACTAGATGTCCGTGACCTCCCTTAATACTTTTTAACAGTCTCTGAAGTCCCAGTATCACACTAAACATTCCTAAAATATCGCATCGTCCTATATATATGCATCGTATTCTTGCTGCCACAGATCCACTTCTCGCGTCGTTTCTTGGTGTCAACGCATGTATGCCTGAAACTCAGAACTTTTAGTCTTGATAACTCCACTGTACCGCAAGAAGTTGATGCCCATGTTATTGGTTTTCCTCACCTCACTGAGGTCTACAACATAAAATGTCATGCTGGACACTATCGTCAAGTTTGTTTCGACGATGCTTCCGGCCACGTCAAGTAAAGCTATCTTTGGCTCGATCTCGTTGGAGAGGTAGAGTGGCACACAAAGTACAGGATAGAAGATGTAGCCGAACACTGTCATAGCGATGGTTCTCTGCATACCACACCACTCTCTCTTATGTTGCGGGTACACTACAGCTATGTACCGCCACACAGCCACAGTCACTGTCAGCCATATCGATATTGTGTGGCAGACCTGGGAGACCTGCGCGTGCAGCAGCACAAACAACGCCCAGCCGTATGAGAAACGCTCTCATGTGGAGGCGAAGAGAACATTCCTGCATGACGTGGACGTCAGCAGTCAGAATGGTATTAGTGAAAAAAGCTAATCTCTTGGTGACTAAGGGCGGCGATGCTCAGTACATTGGCTACGGAAGCAAAGACACAGCCCCGCAGACTGCCGTAGCCATAAGCCTGGTAGTAATCGGCGTGGAAGTGCTTCAACCTCGGGCCATATTATCTCCCTTCACTGGTGCTATAGTTTATTGTCACGTTTATGTAGGTGTCCCATGCGTGTGATTCGATATCAGCGTAAAAGGGAAGTCATTTTAAAGTTATATTAATTGATTACGTTTTTTAACCAAAATTCCGAAGAAAATTGGAACACTAGGTGCATCCCATAGATATAATTATAGTTCGTTATTATTCTATTTAGGCAGCAACGTTTCAAAGTTATATGTTGTATTTAGCATCTAAAAGTGGTGCCTTTACAAATAGAAATATTATTATTTTGGTAAGGCGTAAAAAAAAATTATATTTACACATTTTATAAAATAATCAATGCCAGCAAAGAGCGAGAATAGCGTTTAAACATCTATTCGATCATCAATAACAGCTGGCAGCTCACCTGCCAAAGCAATTTATCGAGATCAGGTTACCGGACATCATTGGACATCTGATTTGATCTCGAAATTCCATCATAATGGTGTATCTATAATTACAAGTAAACACTTCAAATAAAATAATTGCTCTTATATATTTATATTTTAGGCCAAGTTTATTTTTATTTCTATAACATATCCTGTTTAACCAAAACCAAACACGTCTTAATTCAAAAACAATACTTGCCAAAAAGGTGTCATAATAAAATTCAATATTGTAATCTCAGTTAATATACTATCTGGTATTGTGTATTAATAATTAATACAGGTATTATTCTTCTAACACATGCTTTAATCGTTTCTAAGATGGTTTATATCAAATATCAGCAAAAAACGAGGTCTCCAAAGATAAAGAGTGACATTGTTTTACATTATGCCTTTATTACAAACTTCAGCAATGCACTGTGGCCACAGGTGTTTCAAGTGCAAAACCAGGAAGAGGAAAAGTTATTGTCCTATAAAGTTTAGCAACTTCTAATTACAAATAGATATAGGTGTAAGAAGTTTTAACGTAAAAACAATTATGAAAATGTGCTAATATTGTATATTTCATCCAAATTGCTTTTATTTCAATTATATAAATGCAATTATTTAATGTTATAGCATCTATATTATATATAATTACTAAAGTTTAGCTTACTGAATCAAAACCAGTCCAATAAGAAACGTAACGTGATAATATTATATATTTTGGAATATAACATAATCATATTTGTAGTAATTAAAACATAATTAAGGTTAAATATAAACACATACTTTAGAATATAAGATATGAATAAGTGTTATAGTAATGCAATATGAACTACAGTAACTACTACTCTTATTTTATAAATTATTTGTGTCCTAACGAGCTATTCAAGATTGTTGCACGCTGAATGAGTGTAAAGGTGGAATATGCAACAAGGTTTATGGATGAGTAGCTAACTCTATCGTTACCTTGTTATAAAGTTGAAATTACGAAGGACACGGTGAGATATCTCTTGCCTTTTGGATATACGTGGTAAATTACTCCCAGAGAAACCTAATATTTTGGTTTCAGCGTTTCCGGATAACTTAAGCTGTAAGGATAATACAATTCGTAGGTGGGAAATAACCTCTTTGCGCTTCAGTGGATGGCGTTAGGCTGTCCGATCAAAAGCTGTCTTATGCAATTTTAGAATATTTTTTTTATTAGGTAAAGTACACTAAAATTCAACCAGTAATATCTGTAGATTTTCTATTAAAAATTACAACTAAACATATTATATTATATTAATCTGTAGGGATTCTTGCCAACATGACATAGTCAGCTTTCTCTCAATTAAATGTTACAAACAGCGTAGTTTATCGTGATATATATATATATATATATATATATATATATATATATATATACTGAGTAGAACATCTTATTTATAGTTTAGCCCTTTTAGGAGCAGACCAAAATTTGACATGTGCAAAGAAAATTTTTGCGTTTTTCTGGCCATGCTCCAAGAACTGTGCATATTAAAAATGTGCGATTTTTCAAGCGTTTGAGAGATAAATTATAACTTCAGAACTAATTACTGTACAGATTTGGTTTTAGGCTTAAAATGTTTATAATTAAATTTTTCATTGTGAAATAATATATTTAAGTCATTATATAGCAAAAAATTTGATTTATCTGTTTATAAAAAAAATTCACACTTTTCAGCATTAGCCTAACATACAAAACCTTGTATGTTAGGTTTTGTATCAGAATGCAAATGATTGGTTCTAATGCTAGGCCTACCAACAAATAAATCTTTTCTGGATGTAGAGGGGTTTGAAGGGTTGTAAGATGGATCTAAATCACTATCGTCATCGAATAAATCTTCAAAAGATATATCCGATTCCAATTCTTTATCTAACTCACGATCAAATTCTCTGGACCTCAGTATTTGTTCTGACATATTTCAGACAATTGGTTATTCACAATACATAGTCAATTATAATAAATAACTTATCTGAATACGCTGAACTCAATAGAAGAACAGGAAACCACATGAGAACTCGTCATTCTCTGCCGGCTGCCGTAAACAAACACAGCTGACAACATTACGATGTAACATGGCCGTAAATATTTTTTTCTCCAAACTGATGATTCCAAAAACGTTTAAAATTTTATATCATGGTAAGAAACATAAAAGGAATAGAAAAATGGTATATTTATTGTATATAGAAGATTAAAATATCTCTTTAAAAAATATGAAAAGTCCGCCGGTTATTAACCAGATAGTTGGTCCTTTTCGCATAGTTCACTGCCGGCGATAAATCAGACGGTTGGTCCTTAAAGGGTTAAAAATATTATTCAATTTTCTTAATATGGTTTTTCTCTTAAAAAAAATTATATGAGATCTTAATTAAATTTTAAACTATGCAGAGATTGAAATTTATTCATTTTTTTCCGGTTTAAAGAATGGCATGTCATATAAATCCTTTATATGACCTTTATCCTGCTAAATAAAAAAAAATACTGAAGTTGGATAGAGAAAACTGTGGATACCTGTATACTAACTACTGGTAGTATTTAGAAAAACATTGATCTCTTACGTGACTGAAAATAAAAGACCTTTAATGATTACCTTACATTATCGGTATTTCGCTCTCGCGTGATCAAGAGTGGAAAAACTTTGCTACGCGTACCACGTGAGTGTTAAATGTAACTGTTCCAAATAAAAATATAGCTTATAATGTTATTTTTACACAACTTACATATGTAAGGTTTCCTAGCTCTCACCTAGTGTAATTAAGATTTGCTCTATAGAGGGACGTGGACTTCCAGAATTCAAGTCTGTGACAATGTCAGATTTCGGACCCTCATTTGATCGGTGAAATAAAGGCAACTCAACATTCAAATTAAATTAACCCTTTCCGCTATTGCTGCGTTATTCTTTTTTAAAGTATCAGTTGGTAAGCAGCAATTTCTTTTTAAATTACAGTAAACTATCGCTAAAAGCTATACATTATTAAAACTAAACGTCCGATAAAACAAGAACTAAAAGAGAACATAATATTGTCGATCAACTACAAAGGTATAACAGTGGAAAGTAAATCTAAGATATTATAAAGTAACCCTAAGACACTTTTACAAAGTAAATATAATTTATACTTGTTACTGAAATTTCATGTAAAACTAATAATAAATCCTTATTTCAAATCTTAAATACAAATTTTCCTGTTTTTGTAAGTTTATGCTAAAAATTACATAAACCAGACTTTAGTTCTCTCAATGTAAAAAAAAATCAGTATAATTGTATACAAAATTAGAGAGGAGGCATAAGTAAATATTGAACCAAAAATGTGAATAAATAATATTACATGTTAAATTAATCACCTCGTACTAAACTGATTTAATTCCCTATGTTATAATCATCATGAAGAACAAAATAGCCAAGCTCGATTGTAACAGAATGTATTGGGTAATCTCTGGGGGTTGGAAATTAAAGGAATATAATGGAAGAGAGTGGTTTTCAACTTGCATAAATCAGTCCCGGTAGTCGTCAGAGGTCATGTTCACTCATAGATAACTTAGTATGACTGCGGTGTAAGGATTTGTGGTTACATATGTAACCGCACAATATGGCACATCGTTATCCAAGATCAGCGTTGTCCTAGCGTAATGTGTATAAATAATTTATCCAGAATTACAATTTCAACGAATACAATTCCCTTTTGTGAATTCATGTTTTTAAAAGTAATTTAAAAAAATAATGCCATCTTTACTAGTACTGGTTTTTCGAAACATTTCATTTAAATATCCCTTAAACCTTTGTCGGTTTCACATGTGGCCGTCATCTCTAAATTTCAAACTAAAAATATACATCTCTGAAGTCTGCACAGCTTCTACTTTTAGTCAGACAATATTTCATCTGCTACTGTTGTTTGCTTACATTGTAACAGTGGTGTTGTTTGTTTACATTATAACAGTGTTGTCGTTTACAGTTTTCAGTTTCTTAGTTGTGGTGAAAGGTTTTTAGTGAAAATGCCTAGGAATAGAGTTTGTAATAACGTTAAACTTGTTTTCTATAGTAGTTTGACCTAGAAAAAGTTAAATTTGAGTCTGGATTGTAATAATATTAGTGTTAGTGATAGTGCAAATATTTATAGCTCTGAACCTAGTTGTTGTAATGTTAGGCATAGTCCACAAATTTACATTGAGATAAAAGATAGCTTTTGAAAGAAATAGCTTGATTATAATTTTCTTGAATATCACAAACTTTCTTCAGAAAGGGAAGTTACTAATTGTTATGCCATAGCTACCTACAAAAGCTGGCTGAGATGGTTGAAGAAACTGCGGTTTGTGTAAAATGTAGTGGATTGCTTGGCGTTCAAACATTTTTCAGGTCTGGCCTTAGAGTAAATATATATTAATGGTAGTTTTTTAATTAGCTCTAATTTTTTAGGATAAATAGTGAAAAATTAGTAAATAACAGTAGAAATCATTGCCTGTACGGTCCGTTGTATTGGAAAATGTGAAGCTCCTTCCAAAACATTTTGCTGCGTGATGAACCAACAAAGCCCTCCATAATTCAAATCGTAAAAAAATATTGTGCGAGAGTATACAACGACTCCATAATGGTTGCAGCAGAGTAGTGTTTCTCATAAAATAAAATAGCACAGACATTACCACTATTTTTATGGCTCGTAGCAACGACGAGGCCACTCAAATCTAAATGGCTTTATGGCAGCAATATTACTAGATTTAGGTGAAATGTAGATTTAAGGATTTTTTAAGCATCTTCCAAGCAGACTGGTGAATAAACACTACTGTACTGCAAATTACCTTGGGTCTAGTGAACTAATGGAAGTGGGCGGAGTTTTGGACAGATTTCATCAGTCTAAAATTATTTGCAATATTTATGTACTGTATGGGAGATGGTGAAAGTGCACCATATCTAAAGGTTGGTTTTTTAAAATTGTATAATCCTAATTAAGAAATTGAAAAGTTAGAATGCCTAGGATATGTGAAAGGAATGGAGAGTAGGTTGAGGAAATTAAAATGTTCTTTTCGTAAGAATAAACTCGAGGAGGGAAGAACAACGAAAGGTGAGGGGGAAACAGTTTAATCGGTCCTGTAATCAACCATATTCGGGAGTATTATGGACTGTCTATCGTTAGAAGGACTGATAGATTAGGAAATATTATCAAGGCAGAATGGCCCACTTTTTAACCTTTGTGTAAGTACCTAAAGAAAATTATTGTCATCAACTCTGCAAAAGGCACGGAGAGTTGGTGCAAGATTCAAAAGCCATTCATTACTTTTGGATCAGGAGCCTTACGATCACATCAAACACAACAACAACAACAACACACACACACACACACACACACACACACACACACACAAACACACACTGTCTTTCACTTGGTTTCTATGGAGAAGATAAAACTAATATTTAAGAATTTGTATAATACAATGTTACACGTTTGAAAGTTTAAATATAAACGTTTAATAAGATGTACGTGTTTATATCACTAATATTTTGAGGGTAACCCCATGTACAATAGACACTTAAAGAGTCTGCGTATAGTTAAAAAGTTATATCAGTCATCATAGTACAAAAAAAACCTGATTCAAACATGGCCGTCAAATCAAATCATCATTAAAGTTCGACCGCTAAATTAGAGGGGGTTACAGAAACAAACTACCAACTCATGTACGGTACGTAATGATGTCATTTTGTTCCTCAAGATAACAGCAACTGCTAAGCAAATAATCTCTTTAAAATGTTCAATTCAATTTGTAGATTATGAAGATCGCGACCGATTATAGAATTTTTATTTTTTTCTAAGATACATATATGAGTGTTCATGGAGGTGCTTGTAATTTTCTTCTGGCTGCCTATTCTAAAATATATGGAGAACGAATATAATCACCTTCAGACCTGAGATTTTTTACGGAGTTTCATTTTTATACAACTAGCTTGGAGTTCGTTAATGGTGTATGTTCACTTCATGGGGTTTACAGGATATATAATTGACAAAGCCATTCGGGAGGTCCATAGGATATCTCGAGAATTAATAGTGGAGTTGAAATATTAAATAGAATATTAGTAAATACTATTACGCCACGTGTGCTATAGCGTACTCTTGCATTATAGATTATAATTAATACCAATCCATTCTATAATTTCAAAGACAAGTACAACTATAAAAATACAAAGTAAAATCACAAGTGTACTATGGGCAATAACCATAAAAATACGTAGCAAGATGACGAAATTATAAATCTTATTAAGAACCATAAAGAAAACAACGTACTTTCTTTCCGATTATGTCAAGAAAATATTATAAATGTACACTCACTACAGAAAACCTGCAGAAAAACATCACTCCCTAGCAATAAAAAATGTACACCATGAGAAATAACAGAGTCTGTTTCTTAAATCACCTACGGAGCAACATGTTCCTCAGGAACGGAAAAAATAATAAAAGCACAATGAAGTTGCGTAATGGCAAACAAGACTGAATAGCAGTGAAAAGTATATGAATAAAGTACACCACACAGGAAAAAAACTGGGGTCCAAATGACGAAAACTCGGCTAGAGGAACAAAACAACAGCGTCAAATCCAGTTGGTAGACCTGTTCTCCCTTCACTGTTTTTGTGTAAATTGTGGTAACCCTGTCATCCTCTCGTCTTATGTCTACCCCTCCTTATTTAGTTATCCTTCCACTCACAAATACTTTGATTTATGGTCTATTTTGCATATAATATAAATTTCACATATTTTAATAATTGTTGTACAATATGGTTTTCAGCCTCTAATAATTGTTTCTAGAAATAAATATATACTTTTTTAAAAGCTGTTATTCTCGTACATTGTTTTAGGTAACAATAGAATGTGAGTATTATCCAAATATAAATTATTCATTAAGTTTATAATAGACTCCAAGCAAATGCATTACGATAAATTATTACAATCATCACCTATCCTAATCAGACAGGTTAAAATTATATGAAGCCAATAAATTGCAATGACTTTAATTTTTTTGACATAGTTTCATTGCAAATACGCTTATATCAAGAACTACAAATGTAAAATATCGGCTTATTCCAAAGAAGCCCAATCAAATATTTTTTATTGCTGGGAACTGTGAGAAAAAGATTTTATTTTTTAAGATGACGTACAGTATACTTAATTTTCCCTGATATGCTGAGGAGTCTTCCTAGTTGAATATTTTTATATATAACTCAAATATTAAAGGGAGTAGACATTTAGATCATTACGGGTAAAAAGCTGCTGGTAGCTGCTATGACTTTCCAAAATTATAACACACCATCTATTATTCATATATGAAGAGGAGACCCACGGTTTGTACTCTCAAATTATATTTCCACATCTTCAAGTAATATCTAATAAGTTTCAATATAAAAGCTGTCCTCTAAATGTATACTATTTACAAATATAATAATATCTCCAAGCATGTGGCTGTGTGTGTTTAAATTTAAAACGTTAAACAGTGTGATTAAGTTACAACCACTTCATACTTACTTAAATATTATATTAATTCAATACTAAAAAAAGCTATATGAGAGTTATCTGAAAAAATTAATAACTAAATATCTTCTTGACATATTATTTTATTTAATTACAATATAAATCAAATAATACAAAATAAAAAGAAGTTATTTGTTTTTTTTACTCTAGACATAATGTGCGCAAAAAGGATAAGTCTGACCTAGTTTTAGTTAAAAATAAACGCAATGTAATTTATAAATTCAGAATCCATAGTCAGTTTTCAAATAATAGTTTTCACTGGAGCTATTAGCACTGACAATCTTTTCATTACGTACCGTACAGGAGCTGGTGGTTTAATGTGTAATCCGGCTAATTGGGGGTCGGGCTTTGATGATGATTTGATTTGCTGAGTGTATTGGAAAAGGTTTACTGAGTCCCCTGATGATGTACACAATGAGTATTTCCATTCTTAAATGAATTGTTTGTTTATAGTTTTTTAATAAACCTTTATTAAAAAAAACATAAGTATGTATTGTTTCTACGTTATACTTGTATTTCCGAGTACAAAGTATAATCAAAAACACTTATTGTTAATTTAGTTAGAAGAGACTATTATAGTAAATTTTAACAAAAAAAAAATATTTCAGTTGAGACTAAATCTGTGTGATAGTTAAAGAAAACCCTGCACACTTTGATGAAGTGAACAAAATACTTAATATTGAATAATGACTTTCTGTTGAGGTATATTTGAGCCTTTTCATAAAAGGCTACTAATTATTTCATATTTTGAATCAAATTTTTTTGGCTTGCCAAAAGGCTTGCTTTGAGTAATTAATGCTCCGTCCGATAAACAATTAACACAATATAACTTAAAAAATTATGATAGTTCCTTTTTTTTACGGTTTGCTAGAATTTTATGAGACATGCAGGGAATTTCAACACTAGCAGTTGTATCACCAATCTGTGTTGGTGACATGATAGTCAAAACATAACTGTACAGGAGCAGAGTAACATCCCCTCTTCTTCTATGGTTATATAAATGAGTTATAGTGTGTCAGCCATCCCACATCTTGGGATTGTGACAGGAGGCGGCTGTACTCTCAATATTACGCATCATAAATAATCTGTACCTCTAAATGAGGTAGGAAGTTCCTTTTAAGACCTTCCTTCCTTTTCTGGTTCCTTTTAAGAATAGAATCTCATCTTCTTTTTTCAAGAAAATAATTTTCCATATAATGGAGGCAAACTTATTTCTATCTACAATCAGAGCCTTGAATACACATTTTACTGGCTGAAAGTTAACGAATCCTATCACTCTATGTAGTTAGAACAATTTAATTTACGTCTGCCTGTCTGAATGATATTTATAAAACGAAATGACCTATAGACTTGAAATTGTTCAAGAACCTTCATGTCTATAAGCAACACTATGTTTGATGAAGGTGCATTTCACTGCACGTGATTTGATGAGTATTACCTAATATTTTCTGAATTGATCTTATGGGTAACCATAATGGCATCGAAAAAAAGCAAAATAAATAAACGTATAAACATGTTAAGTACGATCATACGAAATTTTCAAATATTAGGTCTCACAAATATTCGTAGAGTAAATTCAGTGTTATTATCTATTGATGTATCCTCCCTAGGTCACCGGGAGTTAAATCAATGGACAAACATGTGAATGTATCATGTGGTAAGATGTCTTGCGAAAGATTGCAACCATACACTTTGCTGAGACACAAGAATGAGTTTTGCAATGATACATATTCTATCATTGAATTAGACTGATCGTCATTGAAGCCCATCACTCAGTTCATTGACTAAATTTCTTTGACTAAAAATTTCCTTCCTGTAAAATGCTTGTCTATTTGTGTACAGGACATTTTGATTATAAAATAATCTATAGACCTACAGTTTTGCATGCAACCTCAGCGAAGCCTTCCCGTGGCACTTCGTGTTCCGTACTCTTATCGTTTTTAATAAAATTAGTATGAAAATGTCAAATTTAAGTAAGGTATTCGGCTACTGTAAAAACTTTTAAGGCCGTACAATTCGTGTAACTTGAAACCAATAAATTATGGATTTTAATTTTAAACTTCATTATTTTCTAAAGTTACTCAAGTGTTATTGTTTTGAATCAACACATATTAATGTAAATAATTTTGTATTCTGTTTTCATAGCATTATTTGCTTGTTTGGTCCCTATATCGTCACGTACGTAATGCTCTTAGGGTTTATGTTCTTTCTAGAAGTATATTACTCTTCTGCAAGCATTTAAACACAGTGAAATTGTCAAAATCGGTACACGTTCGGAACAAAATATAAAATAGTGTTATTACAAGCTTTTTAAATAAATAACACATGGAATTCAATTTAATTTTAATCAGAAACTACAACTGGTTCCGACTGAATTCAAGGTTTCATATCAATTACTCAGGAAGTTCCATTGAGACAGGAAATAAAATACAAGATAGTTGGTGTTTTTGCTAACTTCTACATTAGACTCTGATTATACAATACTTATTTCAACCTGAAATATTATTCGTAACTTAAATTTTGTTGCCCATTGATTACTTAAAGTGTATTTTAATTTGCCTAGCATAAAGATTATATTTTACTAATTATTGCTGATATTCTGTTAATATTTTGTTGAAACGTTTTGAATACATAGCAACAACGATGATTAATCAGGGAAACAAGTTTTAGTGATATAAAACAAAAGGAATCATAATGCTATAAAATAGAGCTAGCTTCCACGAGGTTCAGTTGATCTGGTTAAACAGCTACATTAAACTAGGATAACACAATTAATTTTTTTCTAATTCGAATGTGTAAGAAATTCTTTTCTGTATGATTGCATGCCTGCCTATATTTCTAACAACATTAAATCTCAAGATTTATATTATCTATAAATTTTAAATTGTCTATGCAATCTCAGCAAAACCTGTAAAGCGATTCTTTGTAAAAAGAAACAACATTAAATGTTCGATGTTTTATTTAACATTGTAATCAAAAACAAATAGCCCTTGAAATATGACCTATTTGAATGTATGTTTTATACGTTCAATCTACGTATTACGAAACATACATGTTCCCTAAAGACTAAATTATTCCTGAACTGTCGCCCCCTTCATTACCTGTCGTACAAGAGCCGTTTACTCCAGCTGATTGGGGGTACGACTTTGATGATGATTTGAAATGTACAGAGCGTTTGGACCGTCACTCACGTTTGGTCGGGTTTAATACACAACGTAAAGTTTCCTTTCTTTTAAATATATAATAAAATCAATCATTGCTAAACCATATAATTTGCTATCAGTTTTACTAGAAATATGAGACAATTTAGATCACAATTATTACCGTTACAGTACTACAATAAATTAATAGGTAGATTACAACGAGTTTATAATTATTTAAATTATAAATTTATCAAAATTTTCTTCTACTTCTCTTATTTATAGTATCATATTGTCTTATATGGAATGGATTTTGCATGCCTTAGTAGATCAGAGACTTAGTATTTCAAACCCTACTGCACTGAGCTATGGAGTTACCCAAGGATCAATACTCAGTCCAATTTTTTTCCTGATATATGTTAATGACATTGAATCTTCACCACTGCATAGAAAGCTTGTGCAGTACGCAGATGACACGACTCTCTGTTTTAGAGGAAGTAAATAACAAAATTGATAAACACAGACCTTTGTTGACCTTAACAGTTGTGCCCAACATTTCAATAGCCTCGATCTTCAAATTAACTCATCAAAATCAAATTTCCTAAACTTTTCAATGCGCTATACTGACATTGAAAGAGGTCCTGCTGTTATGGTTGCAGATGCATTATTGGATAAATCACATTGATCATGTTTGTGCCAAATTAACCTCAGAGGTTAAGATGTCTTAAGATCTTTGTCAAAATATTGCCCGAGTCAGGTACTGATTACGGCGTGCTACGGCCTAATTTATACCAACCTCTCGTATAGAATCGTTTGGTGGGGAGGCTGTGCAAACAACCATTTTATTAGAGTTTTCAAATTACAAAAAAAGCAATTCGCATTATCACTAATTTAAGCTGAGAGTCGTGCAGGACAACGTTTAAAAATTTGCAACTGTTGACTTTGCCATGCTATGTCTTAGACACTACCTAAATAAATATATTATTTTTCTAAATGTGCATTAACCAGAGGACGAGACACATGAATACGAGACAAGAGGCAGAGATAACTACTGTTCGGGAATGCACCGAACGGTGATTTATAAACATTGTCCCTCGCAGGCAGGTGTTCATGTTTGTGTAATACGGTGTTCAGGTGTAAAATTTTATGTTGATAATTAAATTACCCAAAAGTGTACAACTACAAAACCGTGATGATTGTGGAGGATACAAGCACCAAAAGTTAAATGAAATTTTATACAGCTATTGTTTGATAATCTTATTTCAAACAAAACATACTGAAGGAGTAATTATTGACCATAGAAACACATTTAACGTGTGGTGAAACGTATATGACTAGAGTACATACTCTTGTCATCTTTATTTCTAAGTAATATTTTGTAACTAAGGAATTGCATTAATTCATTAGTAAATCGTTTTTAATTGCTTATATATAATTATTCATTTATTGATAAACAAATTTAATTTCAAAGTATGGATTAATAATAATTATCTTAGAATTATAAAAGTTGAGTGTTTTAATAGCATACTTAGTTTGCAAGGATCAACTTTATTTATGGAATGACTTATGCCATATTGGGCACTCATTGGCCGACTATTTAACAAGTGAACTATGACGTAATAAAATTAATTGTATCATAAATAAAAAGAATAAATCTAAACAACCATTTTGAATCGCTAATGTTTCATTTTAGCGCATGTCTTTGTTTATATACAATATCGGCGGGAAAAATCGGATTAAAAATGCAGGAAATCTCAAAATCTATTTAATATTTTGTCTCCCGTAATCACTTGAGGACAGAGATAGCCGATTGTTTTATATATCTGTCTAGAAAACTTTGCTCTTGTCGAGTTTTATGTCCTATATGTGCATACTGTTCAGTCAGTAATAACACCAATAACCTTAGCCCCTTACACCCTATGTACGCATGTAAACCCTGATCTGAAAAAGCCCTTAAATCATCGTTCACATTTTACCTGATTGGCGAAAACAGATTTATTACTCTGAGCATTATCACTCGCCAATCACTCAATGTGCTGCGAAATTTCATTTCTGTTTGTCTGTCCATCCCGTTGATCCATCCTGACGAAATCTTGAGAATGAAACAACATTTATAATTAAAAATTGTATTTAATGCTCCATTCATAAAAGAGAAACTTCGAGGTCGATGATGGTGCAGTTACTCCTTGGGATTTGGCTGAGAATTAGCCAACATCGGTGTTGCTGGTAACGACGAGGTAACGAGAAAAATCGTAGATTGAATTAACTTATATGCATATTACAATCATATGACATGTTAACACGTAAAGCTGTGACACATGTAGCATACAATTATGTATTATATATCCTTAAATCATCTCATATATAGATTTATTATTTTTCATAAAACTTCATTTATACATAAACAAGAATAAGTTGTATGTGGTGTACCAATGGGATTTGACTGAGCGTTATTGAAGCCTAACATTCAGTATGCTGACAAATTTTTCTGTCTGCCATGAGATATTTATATTTATATATTATATGATTTTACCGAAGAATGCAATAAGCTATATGCTTTAAATAGTGAATGTAACCACAGCAATGGTTGTGACTCGACGCGTAGTATCGCGCATCTTATATTTGTAAAAGGGTGTGATATACAGTATATTTAATATGATCTTTTGAAATGTATAAATATCCTTACATGTAACTTTCCCTCAATCGAGTATGCCTTAGTGTTATAATTTTCATTTAATATCTTACATTTAAACTTGTTACAAAGTGCTTCAGTAGTAGAGCGTAGTTATTGAAACTGTAATTATAATATTTAAACATTTGTCTAATCCTTCCCTTTAAAATACACGAAACCTTCAAAGTACAAAGTATTTACGATTTATCAGTGGAAGGGTAATACATTTTATTGGTTACTTTTGAGAAAATTGTGTCATGTCGTGTTTTATGTGCTGTGTCATAAATGCATACGAGTATTGCACAATAGCTGATAACGCCGTTAACCTCAGCCTCTTGCGTCTCTATAGTATATAAAATAATAAAACTTCTAATAAATAAAAGTACTATTATCATCGTTCATATATAGTTAAAATGAGAAAGCAGATTTAATTGGTTGAGCGTCAGCGAAGGCAATCGCTCGATGGGCTGGACAAAATTAAATTCTTCTGTATATTCGCACGATATATCGAGAACGAAATGGCCTACATACTTTAAATTGTAAATTAAGTTTCATTTCTATATAAGTGACACATGTCGTTCAATGTCACTACATTGGTTTTGGCTGAGCGTTAATGAACATTTTTACATCGGTCATATGTTTAACCTTACATTGAGAAAATCGAAGAATAAATAAATTTGGAAATGAACTGGATTTTAATACGAAGTATAATAATTAATCTTCTATTAACACATGCAGTTTAAATAATGAGCTAGAGATTTTAATTTGGCGCTCAGAAAAGTCTGTTACGCATCATGAGGTATAGTGTATTGCTGACCTGTCTTGAACTTATAGAGTAAGGCAATTTAATAAATATTTGTTTCTTACAGCCAGTACTTAAAGTTTACTACTTACATTAATCGGTTTTTCGAATGAAAAACAGGAGATAAGGACTATACGAATAAATAAACACTTTTTATACTAACTATAAAAATAATGTTTGTTTTAAACATTTTATATTTTATAAAAGTGAAATAGCGAGTTTGTTTTATAAATGTACGTTTTACATTTCTGTACATTGTGGTAATATGTATCGTAATTCCTCGCTAAGTTATAACGCGAAGCAAACCGATGGTATGCCAATATCATTGTTGATATTAGGCAGTAATAATTTGAGGATTTTATATTTAAGTTTAAATTTTATTATGAACAGCTAAGCACTAAGATTAAAGGTTATACCTTTTTTATATTTTTAAGTTTTAATCAATAATCCAACTTAACATAGAGACCAACTCTCGATACACAACTTTTCAGTTTTTTCGTCTAACTTAGTTACACTGAACGACTGAAAACATAATTCCTTTGATCTATTCAAAAATCTAAAATAAAAAACAACGCATTTTGTAAACGTAAATCGTGGCATAAAATTGATATTAAAATGAGAATCTTTTATACGTTGCCAATTTTTAGTGGAACTATAATAAATAAATATTCTGTAAGTATATATAATTTTGACTCATTGATGAAGATATTGACACAACACAAATAATGGGGCATACAAATTTCCACATACAATGATTACCCCTTCCACCAAATGCTACATATTTGTTGATGTTGGTGTTTGTATAATATTTATAGGTATATGTCTTTGTTTTTAGATTAAAATTATATTGCTTTCAGTTAATGACTTTAAAAAAGAAGTTTTAAAATTTAACCAACAAGTTTTTAAATGAATTGTCTATCCAAAGAACGTAAATGCTAACTATGGTACTTGACCCATGAATATGAGAATCAGTGTTAAGGGTTTGTTTTACTGTTTCCATCGATATATATACTTCGCTACAGACATTTTTCTTCGTCTACCTTTTCCTAAACGTGGACCATAGAACTTTCTGGCATGTTTTGTTGTTCGAGTCATCAAAACACCTATTGTACAAACACTTGCAACAAAAATTAAAAGTTGGAGTGTTTTTCTTCTTACTACTATAAAAAATTCTTTCTACAATATTATGCTCAACTACAAATTTTTGGGCAAGAATAAAAAAAATAATTACGGTAGGCCTATACCAACTGGCTGGACTAGACAAACTTGTATCAAACTTGTTCAATCGAAATCGTATTTTTATTGATATATCATAAACCATAGATTTTATTGATGAAATATTTTATTACTTAGCCAAATGGCTGTAGAACATAAATGACAGTTCCTTCAAAAAGAAAATACCAATTTAATTCTAAGTGCTATTATTACCGTTCGTAATAGTTAGACGATGTTTATCTGCTCATGATTCGGATTTATAAAATACTTTTTTTGGAGTCAACATTCATAACATGTTTATACAATTTAGTCTGCCTTAATTGATGGTAAACATTCTTAAAAAATTTTCTATTCAACCTTAAGTATTGAATATTGTTTTTTTACTCATTTGTAAAATTTTCACATTTCATAATCATCATAAATATAGGGAAATATTCCAAAAAGAAACACCAATAACAACATTTGGTTCATTCGAACAGTAAATGCAGTATCGAAACAATAATGTATATTATTTTACCTATTACAATATTTGTATTATTTTCCACAGTAAACGAACACATTTAATATAATACTGTAAATCTGTTACATTGATGAATATCAAAGTTGTGCGATTACCTTTTAAAATCAATATTAAATTTAAGTTTGCTTTTAAAGTATATTGTATACAAATGCAAAGTTAATTCGTATTATATTCCATGTTAAATTAACAGAATAAAACACGTGCAAAACCTATTTTCAGATATTATATTCCTCTAGTTAATAGTAGGTAAAAATAAAAAACCTAGCGTGCGATGATTTAAAAGATGATATGTCATCTAAGCGGATAAGAATGTTTTGACATATCTGTCACTTTCCTCTCTCTGTTCTAATCTTGCTGCCCGGCCCACTTCCTGTGTATGTTCCCTCGAGATAAAGTCCGAAAAAAAGAACTGCCCAATTTTACGCAGCCTTTTATTTTGCAATTCTACACAATGAACTATATAATATGAGAATAGATATCAAAGAAGGTTTTAATATGGCATGTTGTTTCAGCTAAGTGTTCTAGATACATTTAGAATCTACTTATGGCAGTCAATTCATGGTGGATTTTTGGGAGTGATTTTAGCATTATATCAGAACATGACCCCATAAATACAAAACTGGCAATCATTATATTTATATATACAAAGGGTGTTCATAAAATGGGATCACAAACTTCTGTGTCTACTAGTACTCAACATAAATAATTCCCAATAGACAGGTCGATATGTGACATTTAGTCACTAGCCGATATATTGTATTTAAAATCTCTCTACATCTAATAAAGCTACAGATTCAAACTTTGCACATGACATATGCTTTAATAATTGAAAGAAATGTTAACAAACATATTTGTTTATTTGTGTAGTAATAGAAATCTTAATAATATTTAAAATAATACTATTAGAAATAAGCGCCTTTAAAATATGTGATTTCAAATCATGAAAAACTAATATTGTTGGAAAAAATTTACGAAATAACATTTTTTGCAAATTTCCTTCCAAATCCAACAATACATTTCTTAACAAAATCTGTTAACGCATAAATGACCACAAACATTTTAATAATGTGACAACAGCGTTTCTCGTTCATGCGTTTCTAATGGAATTCTTTATTTCATAATCTTGGTTTATTGTATATGTTCTTATACAAAACTCAGCCCTAATGCGATACGTATTACATATATTATGAAATAAAAGTGCAATAAATTTTTGTCGTTGCTTTCAACTTATTATTTTATTCAAATTAACTGTTGGTCAAAGTTATAAATTATATATAAATAAAAAATAAAGAATATATGAAAAGAATGAATTTTAGTTATGAGAACCGTGAAATAAAATTTTAGAGGCTCGATTAAGAAGGACCACTTCACACTAGGCAGTAAAGACGCCGAACACACTGATTTTAACAAGAGTTCACCAGGTTACACATAATGAGTTTATGAACAGTTCATATGCAACTAAAGTGCAGAAAATAAACAGTTACCTTTGTTTTCATGATGGGTAACCGTAGTCTGCTGTTGTTGAGGGCCAAGGTTGTGATCAGGAAGTTGTGGAAATAGGCTGCTGTCTTGTAGGCAGGCGTGAAGACGGAAGATGTCCTTCACGGATTCACTCACGCACAATACGACCGCAAACTAATAGTTCATAACACTGTGGCCAGTCCTGTAGAGCACGGTAGACGCGGGTGTCCGGGAACAGAGACGTTCTGGTAGAGATTGCCAATCCAGAGCACTGACTTTAATGTTAATGTAAATGTGCAACCAATAGAGATAAAAACTAATATTTAAGTGAGAGAGTAACACATGGGGCATAAAGTCACGTGTTGAGTAAGTATGGTCAGCAGTGGCTAGAGTGCTAAGTGCCCCAGGCGGGACTGAGAGTGTACTGAGCGAGCGTGCAGTCGCTTGCAAGGTGGGCACACGGAGCCTTGATAAGTCAACCGTTGTGATTGGTTGGTGAGTGTACAGTAAACAGCTGATTCGTGAAACAATGGTTCATTGGTCTGTCACTGTACGTGAATATTTTAATCCAGTAAGGAATGGTATTGTAGGCACTAGGCCGCAGAAAGAGATATAGAATTCATGCAGTATATACAGTTTAGTAAAATAAAGGCAAATATAGAGTATAAATTGCCCAAAAAATACGTACATAATTATTGTTCATTAAAAGTAGCCTTTTCATATTAGGCAATAAAAAACAAGTTATTTAACGCAACAATACTTAACAATATATATATATATATATATATATATATATATAAATCCTAAAAGCTATATATATATATATATATATATATATATATATATATATATATATATATATATATATATATATAATGCCTTAAGGGATACGGTATCATATTCTTAGAGAGAAATCTGTGTAGTTCCGCCATATATTACTGGATATAGAGGTTTAGTAATCTAATGGAAACAATAATTGCTCCTACCATAACGAAAACTATTCATTGGTACGTGTACTTTAAATTGACTAAAGACTATTAAGTAATCGAGTAATGTGTGCATTTTAATGTACATAGGGTTCTGATAAAGATTATTTATGCTTTATTAAATAAATATTGTAATATTAGAATTATACACCAGCAGAATTGAACTTTCCACGCCTACATTATTTGATAAGATAATTTAAATGATACTAGATTTGATAATGTTTGAAGCATGAAATGTCGTATTAAGTACTTTTCTACATTTAATTAGTTTTTTTTTTATTTAAGCCATATAACCCAAAACTATAAATTAGGTTACCTTTATTAGGAAATTATTTGTCCTAGTTTGCAAGGGTATTTTGTAAACGTAATTCAAACACAGCAAAGTTATTAAATTACACGTTGTCGTAAATTATATAGTCACGAATGTACGTATTTTCAAATATTTTATTGCTAAGCACATAACATTTGATAAAACATTAAAAAACCCTCCTCCAAAGTGAGTATATGTTTATTTTATTAATCGAAATTGTGCCAAGGCATATATATATATATATATATATATATATATATATATATATATAATAATATATATATATATATATATATATATATAAACAATTACATTAAACAATAGATTTGGGTATAGCTATCAACACATCATTGTTGTTAAAATACCACGCTTACTAAACATTTAAACAATTATGTATGTAGCTACACACACACACACACACACACACACACACACACACACACACACACACACACACACACACACACATATATATATATATATATTCTAAAACCTTACACAACAATCAGAATGCATTTTTATTTTTGTGTATTGTGTAATTTGCAAAAGTATTATTATAAGTATATTATAATATTCGTCTAAATATAACCTCATATACTTTTACAATACAAAGCTACATACTTAATTGTTTAAATGTCTAGTTATTGAGATATTTTAACAACAATTATGTGTTGATAGCTAAACCCAAATTTATTGTTTGATGTAATTGTTAATATTTTGTATATATTTACTTTATCCCTAAGCTATAAACCTATCTTTTCTAGCAATGATTGATTCAATACATTTAAAATGTTAAGAGAAACTCAAAATAAACTAACTAAGTGTTAATTTTAATATACTACTGCTATATGAAATATCCCACATTCTGACAAAAATTTTATAAAATTTCACAAATATTCCTCACTAAACAACATCTAACAGGCGTCGGGCCTGGTTCTATATATCACTTTGACACAACCAAACCCTAATTTATGTGATAAATGGGCTGTGAATTTGTTTTCAGTATTTAATGTAACCGTATCTTTGAAGAAAACCTATACATTTTACACAAAACAATAATTACATATCATAACTTTCTGTTATAGCCAATTAGATAATTTTATAGAGGATAGTACAATATGTTACGCTTTGATTTTTGTTTTGGCTTAGAAATAGTCAGCTAAAATATAGCTTTCACACATTTTACTAATTGAGGACCATCTTTTGTGTTAGCATCATAATTATCTTCAATATTTGTTATTTGCATTAAATTACAAAAAGTATAATGGCTGTTTTGATGCCCTTGACCATATTACATTGTTAGTTACACATAGCAGTTTAAAATTTACAAATATGACATAAACACATATTATCTGACCACCAATGGCAGCTCTAATGTAAAAGCTTACATATTAATTGAGCATTGTGTCTAAATAGCGAAACCTTAGATGTTATTCATAACGTCGGGCCTGGTTGCTGCTTGGATGGGTCGCCGCTGAGCGATCCTGTGTGTGCAAGCAGTAAACCTTCACGGGCTTTAGAGCGTACTTTTATCTCTAAATACCCTGTTAAATAAGACATCTTTTATCCCACTTTAAATTTTTATTAATTATTATTTTATTATCTTGGAGTAGACATTACTTACCAAAACTTTCTTTAAACAATATAATTTATCATCATACTAAACAACCCATACTGGAAAAGCTGAAGCGTGATATCAAATAATAATATTAATAGGTGATAAAATTATTATTATATATTATAGTGCTGTGCATTTAAGCAAGGGTAGATTTAAAGTAATGAATAACAATACTAAATGTAATATTGCAAGTAGAGTTGGAAAAAGAGATGTTTTTCACTTTAAAGTTTTACCCGTAACAAACCGAATCAGTCGGTTTACATTCGATATCTTATTAAAAGTAACTGTTTTTGTGAGATGAATCTGTAAAATGAGTAAATTCTGTGTCAGCAGGTTTGTAGCCGAGCTACTACAGCCATCCACTTACACTACTCTATCAGAAAATGCATAAAACGAGACTCAAACATTTTGTAACCATCCCGGCCATAAAGCGCAACAGGCCTGATGTTGTGTTGTCGCCTTCTGGCAGAGAGCAGCACATGGCGTAACTGTTACATGAAATTGTTATGATACAGAACGAGAGGAAAATTAACAGTATTTTGCCAAATGTTACAAAATTAGAATTTTATTTCAATATTTGTCTTATTGGTAATTGTTTATATATATATATATATATATATATATATATATATATATATATATATATATATATATATATATATATATATATAAACATATATACCTTTTTCAAGGAAAGTTTTATATTACCTTAGGGCATAAGTAATATTTATTGGCTGACTATTAAGTGTATCAGTTGTGTTTATATTTATATTGAAATTAATATATTAAACTATATAAACGAACTATTATTTTCGACAAGTAAGTAGATTCCTCCAGACCCTTCCTAAGGAGCACCTTCCAAAATACGAGTACTCAAAAAAAAATCACGTATCCCTAACATTTATTTATATACGGGTTTTTAAATTGCTGCGTGTCCCAATTTAAGATGGTATGATATATCGTTAGGATGATTAATTTAATTACTAACACCTATTAGTCCCTGAATTATACTACGTACCATAATATTTTTATGATATGACAAAATAAGATAGATTCATGACGTAACCGTCGTTCAATGTTTTTGCCTTTCTCTACAACTAAAATATACAACATGAGAAAAAATACCTATACAGATAAAAACCTTCCAAATAAATTATTTTTCTGAAAACTTGTAAATAAAATATTCGATTCAAGCTACAATATTTAAAATAAATAGTTTGTTCTAAGATATTATCTGTAAAGAATATATTACTAAACCGGTCACTTTTGAAAAGTAACAAAAAACATCGAATTATTTAATTTATTGTGTAACCTGTTTTAACATGATATAATATTGCAGATACTCGTATAATATTCATCTGAGGTACGAACGTTATTGCATAATGCTCGTTTTAAAAGCTATAAGGAAGATTAATATGTGTAAGTTATTCTTATTGTATCTGGCCAATAAACTAATATTATAATTGATTCCTAAACTAAGTTTAAAATAAAAGAAGAACACTTACTGGATTATGTTGGATTAACATATAGTTAATGAGGCAATGTCAGTTAAATAAGGCCTCAATAGCGCACTGGAGGTAGCCTTGAACTGCCTATTCATCGCACAGTAGAGGATAAAGTTGCATAGCAAAGTTTTAAGTGACTAGATGTCCGTGACCTCCCTTAATACTTTTTAACAGTCTCTGAAGACCCAGTATCACACTCAACATTCCTAAAATATCGCATCGTCCTATATATATGCATCGTATTCTTGCTGCCACAGATCCACTTCTCGCGTCGTTTCTTGGTGTCAACGCATATATGCCTGAAACTCAGAACTTTTAGTCTTGATAACTCCACTGTACCGCAAGAAGTTGATGCCCATGTTATTGGTTTTCCTCACCTCACTGAGGTCTACAACATAAAATGTCATGTTGGACACTATCGTCAAGTTTGTTTCGACGATGCTTCCGGCCACGTCAAGTAAAGCTATCTTTGGCTCGATCTCGTTGGAGAGGTAGAGTGGCACACAAAGTACAGGATAGAAGATGTAGCCGAACACTGTCATAGCGATGGTTCTCTGCATACCACACCACTCTCTCTTATGTTGCGGGTACACTACAGCTATGTACCGCCACACAGCCAGAGTCACTGTCAGCCATAATATCGATATTGTGTGGCAGACCTGGGAGACCTGCGCGTGCAGCAGCACAAACAACGCCCAGCCGTATGAGAAACGCTCTCATGTGGAGGCGAAGAGTACATTCCTGCATGACGTGGACGTCAGCAGTCAGAATGGTATTAGTGAAAAAAGCTAATCTCTTGGTGACTAAGGGCGGCGATGCTCAGTACATTGGCTACGGAAGCAAAGACACAGCCCCGCAGACTGCCGTAGCCATAAGCCTGGTAGTAATCGGCGTGGAAGTGCTTCAACCTCGGGCCATATTATCTCCCTTCACTGGTGCTATAGTTTATTGTCACGTTTATGTAGGTGTCCCATGTGCTCAGGGCTATTTGTAATAACTAATTAAAATGCAAATAAGAAGGTTTTATTTTTTTCCTATTGAAACTCTAAAGAACGAGGGAGAAAATATGGACATCTTTATTAGTTGATGATTTTTTTAGTGAAAACTGACTGACCTCTAAAAAATGTTTGTCTAATAAAACACTTACAAATACATTTTTGATGATTTCAATGTTTGAATTGTTTGTACTTATAATTTACAAATTTCAAAAATTACCATATATAACACAAGGAAACACATGTTTACTTAATACCTTCAACAGTTAGAGATATTAAAAAAACCTAAATAGCCAACTGTTCATTATTGGTTTACTTACGTAGCAGGTTAGGTTACAAGCGATGTACTGGGGATGGCAGATTTCCAGCAGGGCAGGGCTGCCAAAACAAACAATCATCATTTTGGCAAGCTTAGTTTTTATGAGTGTGAAAAATATAAATTTCTGTAATAGTAAGGTGATCGTAAAACGCAATACAAAACAACGCAAGGCATGTAATATTAAAAACTAGATTAATTTTATTTAAATGGTGTCGTTTTCCATCCAAATTTTTGTAAGCCTGATCGCCCACTCGTTTGTGCGACAACAGTCGAGAGAACGGTCAATGGGTTTCTCTCGGTTCTATGAAATACACTGTTGATTTTTAGGTCTAAACTTCAAAGAGCAGTATGACCATCTGCCTGTCTGCCTGAAATTGTGATAACTTGATAGAAAGGTCAAAGAGACTGAAAATGGGGTACCTATGTTCCCCAGAAATGAAGAAAATAGTTTATTTTCTTAAAATTCAATAGTTCAAGAGGTTCATTTTTCAGACTTTCTCACCGTTGGACGGTATGTGTGAGAACTCCTCATAGAAAGGTCCAATACTTGAAGACTGTGTATATATATATATATATATTTCTTGTGTGCGTGTGTATGTTATTGAACTCCTCCTAAACGGGAGGACCGATTTTAATGAAACTTTTTGTGTGTCTTCAGTTGGATCCGAGAATGGTTTAGATTCATAATTCGGTCCAATGTTAATAGTTTATTTAATTAAATTTTTAATAATAAATTGTTGTTGATGGTGGAGTGTTTTACATTGGATCCGCCAGACTGCGCCACGAACGACACGTAATACAAAGTGAACTGATACTTAACAGCTGTGAATATTTCAGCTGAAGTTCATTAAAGAGGCAGAAACATTTGTTCACATTGAAAATTTAGGAAGGTCATATTTTAAATTTGTAAAGTGCTTGATCAGTAGTGTAATGCAGATTGCAAAGATGAAGTTTCACCAATTGTTCTACGTAAACATTATAATATTACAACACAGCCATAATGTTTTTCTATTTTAATTCCAGGTTTTCCCGACATTTTGTGCTGCTATCAAATTTGAGTGTTGTTTTGTAACATTCTGTAATTATTGTGTGAGTGCTAATTGTTATAATACACTAATAGAGATTGAAGATGTTTAAAGTGCATAAAAAACTATAGTTATTTATTAAAGTTATTGAACTCATTTTGCACATTTATTGAAGTGAGTATATTGGTCGCATACCTCAAATAACCTAAGTAGCATACAAATCAAAAGGTTGTGTTTGTATGTGTGAATATTGTTAACAGTTTAGATAATCAAGTTTTAAACTAATTGGATTTAAAATAATTTGTTGTAATTTACATTTTTTAATCTGCAGTCAGAATTGGTCACATAAGTTCAAATTAAGTAGCATACAAATCACATGTGTGAATAACTACTTATTGTTAATAGTGTAGGAATTGGTTTTAAATTAAATTCTGTTGGCCAGTTCCGACATTATACTGTAATTTTAAATTACTAATTTTATTACAAGTATATTTTTTAATTTACAACTTAATTTATCGTAATGATATTGCATGTACAATATTTTTTGTTAATCCTTCAGGAGTGTACATAAACAAATTAGATGGTTTTCCGATAGGGCTGAAGTATAATAAGTGGCCTCCATCACAATCGAATTATTGATATTTCTGAATAGCCTATCCAAACTACTATCCGAATTGGATTATAGTTATTTAAAGGCTGAAGTATAATAAGCAGCCACCATCACAATTGAATTATTGATATTTCTGAATAGCCTATCCAAACTACTGAATTTATTATTTATTTATTCGGTCAAATTTAATTAAATTTTTAATTATAAATTGTTGTTGATGTTGGAGTGTTTTATATTGGATCCGACAGACTGCGCTACGACACGTAATACAAAGTGAACTGATACTTAACAGCTGTGAATATTTTCAGCTGAAGTTCACCAAAGAGGCAGAAACATTTGTTTACATTTAGATTACATTATTATAAAGTGCTTGATCAGTAGTCTAATGCAGATTGCAAAGTTAAATTTTCACCAATTGTTCTGTGTAAACATTATAATATTACAACAGAGCCATACGTTTAATCAATTATAGTCTTGAAAGCATAGAGTAAGCATAAACATATAAAAATAACACCACTTCTTATTTCAATATATTCTGTACTCACTTTGGAGGATGGAGATTATCCAGATATAAAATTGGAAGTTTTAGCTTTTAAGTGAAATTCTTAGTAAATTATTAAGTGTTGATCTTGGAAGAATGCGCTACGATCGCAGTTTCAAATGTTTTTCTATTTTAATTCCAGGTTTTCCCGACAATTTGTGCTGCTATCAATGTGTGTGTGTTGTTTTGTTTAAGGTTCATGTTTCAAAAGTAAATATTGCAAATAACATTAAAATATAATAGAATGAAGTTATAAAAAGTGTACTACGTGGCCGCGTTATAAGTTTATAAAAGCCAGCCAACAGGCAAAAAGAAGAAAATAAAAAATAAAACATCGTGTAATTATTGTATGAGCATAACCTAAGTAGCATACAAATCAAAAGGTTGTGTTTCTATGTGTGAATAACTATTGTTAAAATTTTAGATAATCAAGTTTTAAACTAATGGATTTCAAATAATTTGTTGTAATTTACATTTTTAATCTGCAGTCAAGATTGGTCAGATAAGTTCAAATTAAGTAGCATACAAATCACATGTGTGAATAACTATTGTTAATAGTGTAGGAATTGGTTTTAAATCAAATTCTGTTGGCCAGTTCTGATACTATACTGTAATTTTAAATAACTATAATGAAATTCGGTAGTTTAGATAGGCTAATCAGGAATATCAATAGAGGTTATCCAGATATAAAATTGGAAGTTTTAGTAAAATACACTTTTCACTGAAATTCCTAAATATTAAGTGTGCAGTGATTGATCAGTTAATTTTTTGTTTATAAATAAATTGTTTTTTATCTTGGTATGTTTTAAATTGGATCCAGCAGAATGCGCTACGATCGCAGTTTCAAATGTTTTTTCTATTTTAATTCCAGGTTTTCCCGACAGTTTGTGCTGCTATCAAATTTGTGTGTTGTTTTTGTATCATCGTGTAATTATTGTGTGAGTGCTAATTGTAATATTAAATTAATAGAGAATCACATGTGTCAATAACTATTGTTAATAATGTAGGAATTGGTTTTAAATTAAATTCTGTTGGCCAGTTCCGATACTATACTGTAATTTTAAATAATTATAATGTAATTCGGTAGTTTAGATAGATTAATCAGAAATATCAATAATTCAATTGTGATGGTGGCCAATTATTTTACTTCAGACCTATAGGGAATACTTCTTTAGTATTTTAGATACCGTAGTCTATGTTGTTATAAATTTTTATCTAGAAGTTACTTAATTAAAATTACATATTCAATAAGTTACTCATATTCATTGTGTACTATTATACAGAATTTTATTTTTACAGAAAAATGCCACGTCTTCGTGGAAGAGGACGAATAGTTATTCAATCATGTGATTTATATGCTACTTAATTTGAACTTATGTGACCAAACTGTTAACAATAGTTATTCACACAGAAACACAACCTTTTGATTTGTATGCTACTTAGGTTACGCGACCAATATACTCACTTCGTTCAATAAATTTTCAAAATTAGTTCAATAACTTCAATGAATGACTATAGTTTTTTATGTACTTCACACATCTTCAATCTCTATTAATGTAATATTACAATTAGCACTCACACAATAATTACACGATGTTACAAAACAACACACATATTTGATAGCAGCACAAACTGTCAGGAAAACCTGGAATTAAAATAGAAAACATTTGAAACTGTGATCGTAGCGCATTCTGCTGGATACAATGTAAAACATTCCAAGATGGTCCACCCATTTAGGAGGAGTTCAGCTCCATACACACGCACACAAGAAATATAAATATAAAGATAATGAAATTCGGTAGTTTAGATAGGCTAATTAGAAATATCAATAATTTGATTGCAATGTTGGCCGCTTATTATAATTCAGCCTTTAAATAACTATAATCTAATTCAGTTCGTCATTTTAGTAGTTTAGATAGGCTATTCAGAAATATCTATAATTCGATTGTGATGGTGACCACTTATTATACTTCAGCCCTATACCGAATACTTATTTAGTATTTTAGATAAATTAAATTCTGTTGGCCAGTTCCGATACTATACTGTAATTTTAATTAACTATAATGAAATTCGGTAGTTTAGATAGACTATTCAGAAATATCAATAATTCAATTGTGATGGTGGCCGCTTATTATACTTCAGCCTTTACATAACTATAATCTAATTCGGATAGTAGTTAGGCTATATAGGCTATTCAGAAATATCAATAATTCGATTGTGATGGAGGTCACTTATTATACTTCAGCCCTATCTGAAAATCATCTAATTTGTTTGTGTATACTCCTGAAGGATTAACAAAAAATATTGTACATTCAATGGCATTACGATAAATTAAGTTGTAAATTGAAAAAATATACCTGTTATAAAATAGTTTGTTGCAACTTTTTTACCTTCAGATTAAGTAAGTTTTCATTTAAAACATCCTCTACATTTCACATCACTCATGTTATACTCACACACTATCGGTTGGTCGAAGTGTGATTAAATGTACATGTGATGAAGTTAGATATTGTAATAACTTTTTAATAGACATTTTTATCAAAACAGCCCAGATTGTTACAGATTAATCAAAGTTTAAAATTTTCGAATTAACGACGTGTGTACAGGACAACGTCTGTCGGGTCTGCTAGTATATATATATATATATATATATATATATATATATATATATATATATATATATATATATATATATATATATATATATTCCTCTTCATGCAAGGAAGAATGATATAGGTTTTCCGATCAAATATCTAAGAAGTATCTGTCCTCATGATCGAAGAAAATGTCCTATTGTGTTTGGGTTTTAAGGACAAAGAGCAGCCTCTGTCTATCTGTATGTATGCCAATGGCGTAGTGTAGCGTGTACAACGGTTATCGCAAGATAACCGGATAAATCTGCGTTGAGCGTGGCTGCTGCTTGGATGGGTGACCGCTGACCGATCCTGTCCTTGCAAGCAGCCCGACTGTCCGGCCGTTGGGGTGGATCGGAAGGCACCTTTAAGTAGTTGGCCCCCAGGTTAAATGTAGGAGAGGGCTTCTTAGCCTTATCTTCGCTTGTTAAAATAAGACATATTTACTATTATTAACTTTATGCCAGTCCGTCTTTGTGGCTATCTTGTGATAACTTTTGATAGATAGACCTTTAGTTGACTTGACTTGAAACTTCGTGTTCAGGTGCCTTTTTGTCCAGGAAGAAACTGTAATGATGTTATTAAAATGTGTAAAAGGGCAGTTTACCCACCTGATGGAAAATGTATCTTGTTTTAGAATGTATATGTGAAAATAGAATAATGTAATTTTAATATATAGAGCTGCAATGCAATAAATTAATGGACTTTTTTTGAGTATTATTGTAAAAATATATATTTATTTTATCATAGAAAATACCATCTTTTACCACTTACTCAAAGTATTCTAAGCACGGACTTAATTTAAGAATACTAAATGATAACTCATATATGCGAAAAATTGTATTTATTCATTAGCCACAACTACTTTTAATCATAACAATAGGATTACAAAGAAATCCTGAATTATTTTATTATTTTCTTAACATTTTCAAATATGATAATCTAAGATATATTTCTCAGAAGTGTGTGGTTTTAATAAGATTACTCATAAACTTGATTATCTTTTAAGTTATTTTCTGTTTAAGTTATGTGTGTCTTTGAATTCAAATGTAAATATCAGCTACCAACCTTATCATATCTTCATTAACATACATTAACATACAATATTATCAGTGGTTATTTGTTAAACAACAACGGTGAAAATTCATAATAAGTTTACAAAATTATTATTATTCGTGCGTAAGGTTATTTTTAAGAGTTTAATAATGGGTTTAATAAGTTTTTGTTTATTCGCGGCCCAAATTCAACCAAGTCTACTCAGTTCAAGAGAACGTTACAAAATAGAAGTTAGGATGAAGTCTCTAAAAAGGTTAAGTAGCTCTTCTTTCTGCAACTCCTTCTCGTCATCCCTACGCAACAATATTTCCTTCCCACTTAAGCTGGGTGAGCTGTATTAGCGTATTGTTTATTACAACAAAACAAGCTCTTATTTCCTTCATCTTTGTCTACACACATTCGCAGCTCCATACATTCGGATTCTATACCCAAGACAAATTATTCTCATAAGAGATTATACTATATTATAAATTTTGTTTAGTTATTCTGAAATTCGTTGTGTTGTGTTGTCAATAAATGTACTAAATAAATGCATAAGGCTTGCTTTATACTTTCAATATATTTGCCTTATGAAGGGTACATTATAAAACAAACAAATACAATTATGTTATTAACACGTGCCTTATCTTGACACCGTTTTCTTGAATATATTTTGTCACATAATAAGAATGATAATTATGGTGATACTATTTTGTTAATGTTAAACTAAACCTCATGTAGTGATATGCACCACCACCGCACTCGATGTTGCGTACATAGAAATGGAGAGTCTGTAGATCAGCTCATTCTCGAGATAACGTGCTGACATACTGACATATATATAGGAAACAGAAAAAATAAAAATAAATTCAACATCTCTAGTGATAGGCTTCGTCAATTCTCAAACGTGCACAAAATTAAAAAGACATACCTGAGAAAATATGTACAATAAATATTATAAAACTGAGCCGAACACAATTTCAATCTATAACCAACGTGGTTCAGTTAATAATAGAGTACAATATTTCACAAGCCAATATAGCAAAGTCAGTAAAAAAATTTTGCCTTGCTAAAAATATTTGAAAGTATTTTTATATTTATGTAATTTTCTTAATATAGTCCTGAAAAAGCATCTGCTTATATAATTAGTGTAAAGTTATCTTATTTATTTTATAATAGTAACTTTACACGCTACGTGTTTGATACTTTTCTAACTTTTTTATTTTACATGTAAAAACTATCTAGTATGAATACAGTTGCGGAACGATGTTAGCTATAAAGTTATACACATCTGTTTACGTCAAGGAACACCGTTTGTTTTATCAGAAGTATGTAAATGTTTGCTCTCTCCGACATCACTTCCTTTAAAGTTTTAGACTCTCGTGTACTTAATAGTGTTCTGCGAATTTTACAGCTCTTGTCCAACATGTGGGAGAAGAGAGTGGTTTAGGTTAAAATTTTGTTATCAAGGAAAACTTGTTGACACTGCTTTGCACTTATAATTTACGAGAAGTATAGCGTCCTAAAGTGAGCCGCCAATGTTGACCTATACAAATAAGTCGGAATCCGCTGCGCATCAGGGTGTGCGCATACATAGTTTCATGTTATGTCTTTTTGTAACTAAAATTTATATTATTCTTCTGCTATAAATTAAATCGTATGATGATGTGAATTTTTTATTTTTTACGGGATCAACTTTTTAAGTAATCCCTATAGTCCAGTCGTATTACCTGATTGAAAAAATTAATGTTTTCTTACAGCAAACTAATGGCACAATTTAGTCAAAATACATCATAAAATAAATAAAAAAAAAACCATTCCGAACCAAAATCGTTCCATTAGGGGGTATAGGAGGGGTGGTTTTTAAGGGGTGAAAATGGTTTTTTTGCAATTTGTGACTAAACAATGCATCCTATTGAAAAAAGTCAAATTAAAAAGTTGTTGGAAATAAAAAAAATCTAACAACTTATGTAATAATCATTTTTGCCCTAACCTCAACAATTTCCAAAGAAAATCCAAAAAAACAGTTTTTTTTTTGGTTTTTAATTTTTTTCTTTTACAAAAATGGTTCGATTGAGCTGAAAGTTTGTTGATCAAATATACTTTGTCCTATTCCAAAAATACTGTATTTTTTTCATTAAGAAATATTCAGCCGTTATGATAAAATTTCACTTTAAATAAATATTTTGATATTTTTCAATCACCATTTTGAAACATTTTTTTTATCAAAAAAGGTTCTCTGACGGCTCATCTTTTTTCGTTTTTTTCTCTATTTTTAAGAAATTAAATAAAAAATATGTAGTTTAATTGAAAAAAACTGCAGAAAAAAATTGAAAATAAACAAAATATTGACATTTTTTCATTATACATTATATTATTTATGTGGAAAAATTGTTATTATTTATTTAAATTATATATTTTTATACGTGTGCTATTTGTAAGCATTAAGCAAAATAGTAATGAATCATGCATGTTTAACAAGTACGTGGAAGTTTTTAAATAAATCAAAAAACTGAATTCGAGTCCTAGTAAATTTTTTTTAATTTGTATTTTTTCATCATATATTTTTTTATTATTTTACAATATGTTTTACAATTCCTTATTGAAATTGAATCAAGAAACCATTATTCCTTTCCAAACAGATTTAAAAAAATATTTTATGTACATTTTAAATATTGTTTTTTAATATAACAACCAAAAAAGACTTTTTTAATCTTATAATTACATTTTCAATTAAATGTAGAAAATCATGTGTAAATGATTTCAAACCTTGCTCTTTTGGCGGAGTTTGATGATTCTTCTTCATCAGATTCAATTTCAGGTGTACCGACAGTTTCTTCATCTTCATTATCTTCATGAGCAGTGTGACGTTCTTCTACTTCTTCTGAGTCGCAATCGTCGATTATAACTGGCTGAACTTCTAAATTAGTACAGTTGTCCAACTCGTTTTACAATTAAAACATAAATCTGTGCATCGTAGCCCATGTTTCCTACAACTACACTTGGCAGAGAGGCAGCCTTTCTCAAAGCTGCAACAAATTGCTTTTAAAAAGATTATCCGGTATTAATTTTTCGGTGGTCATTACATGGCTTCATAATATCGTCGGATATTTTCCAACCCCAATCCGTTGCAGTGAGTTCATTTCCTAGCCATGTTTGGAGCTGGTAATAAACTCTGTAACAATGCTGTTCTGCTGCTCCAGCTGTTGGTGGCAATTTTTCTAATTTGAAATTTGATTTTATTGTGCCTGTTTTATAAGTTAGATATCGTAAATCATGTAACGTTACATCGTTTTTCCTTTTTGTTATACAGTGATGCCATCAGCTTACATCCATTTTGTGCAATTAACGTTTTGCCTCGAATTTTTTTCATAAAAACTATCAGCCATGACAGCAAAATTTTTATTATAATTTAATAACGCTCGAACTGCTGTTATTTTGCCTTTTTCCAGTACAACCTGATGTTGTATCAAGCCAGTAAAACAGTGGATTGAAAAGCAACATATTTACGCTTTGATTCATCTTCATAGCTGTTTGATGAATAAAAACAATTTGGTGTATTACCAGTTAAGGGCTTTTGGAAAAAGTATGTCCAAGTTCTTTTCATTAAGTTGATTTAGCAGTACGAGCAGATCTATATCTTGGCCAACAACAATAATTGTTTTATCTTCTGCGGCGATTGAAATGGCTGTCATTATTATGAGCGCGTCGGCATCTTCTACGCTTGCTGCAAGTTGAAGCCAAAATTTCCAAGTTCTTCCATCAATATTTAATGAGTTTGTTTTTTATTATTGTCGTTTGATAAAAATTGTTCTTGTAAATATGGAATTACGGTGTGTGATTTTCTAATTCATTAATGTCTGGTATCATCGCAGTTTTTTGTCGCCGTAATCGTTCTGTAGTTTTTGTAGCACTTGAAGTTGCTGTAGAATTGTCATTGATATTTGAATAACCATCAAAAACTATGTAACTATTTGCAGCGTAGTGGCTAGCTACATATGTGGTATATATTTTTTTATGACTTCAACGGAATCATTTTTTTGCCAAGATCACTTTATGAAGTAGGAAGCCGCCATCAATAACATTAACAATGGTCTTATTTGAATTTGGCAATTCGTTGGTATGTATAAAACATTTATAAAAGTCAGATTTGCAATTTTTTTTTAAATCCATTATCCGTGAATAAAGCTAATGGATATGGAGCAAGCTCATATTTAAGATTATCTCTCATATCGTCTATATTCTTTATTTGCAAAGAAATTCTTTGAAATAATAATAGCGTGATTAATTGTTATTTTTTCACCATTCACTTTAATAGAAGAATTCACAGTTTTTTAAGAGACAAAACTTTAGTTTTTCGTTGAAATTTAACGGTTCCAAAGTTTTTGCCAACAATGGATTTAGCTGATCTCATACCTACTTCATAAGCTTTGTGACAGTTAATGGAAGATCCCCAATAATTGTGGAAAAGAACGACATGACATGGGTGGACTCAGGAAACGGATTATGTTTTTCAAAAAATGCAGATAACTTCTTTAAATCATTATTATCGCGAGCTATGCGAGATTCTCTGGCATCAATGTGCTGCTCAGACGTGTTGAACGATGAGTTGCAAAATTCTTCCACTTCATTACATACATCTATTAATACAATCATTGTAGCGATAAATTTTGTCAATACACTATCTGAAAATCCGCGGCCATGAGTAAGCCCGCCTTGACTATGCATACTCCTCATCAAAACTGCTCAATAGTCATGTCAGACCATATTCCAGACCAAAACTTAGAAAGTACGACGCACTGTGAAGAATCCATCCGTAACAAATCGTTGATATTCAATGTCGGACATAAATATTGTTTCAAGCTTTAGCATGTCTTGTAAATATAATTGAGCAGATTTCGCGTACAAAAAGTGTCCACTTGCATGGAAATAAGGCAGCATTTTTTTTGATACATTTCAAATGTAATGAAAAATTACCCGATTCGCTCAGCTCTGATAAAAATCTTTTACTAATTGCACCATTTCCATATATTGAATCAAAAAGTTCAGCTGTAGGCCCTCTATTCTTAATCTTCTGTAGATGCTGCATATATTTACGATTTATTACAATGTATTCTTCTTTTTTTTAATATCATCAATGAAATGTTCTTCGCCCAAATCCTGTAATAGCTCATTTAATAGTCCTTTTTCCATTTCACTTAATTCCAATGATTCAAATGCTATATTTGTTAAAGCTTGGTACATGATGAAATGACCTCTAATAGCTCTGCTATAAGCATGTCCAGTAAGCATTTTTTTCTACTGATTTTTCTGCATAGATTTCACATAGAGCTTCTTTTAGGCCGCTACCGTCCATAATAAATCCAATGGCTCCTAGAAAAGACATCAGCGTGTGAAATCCTCCCAGTCTTACTGTTATAGCTGACAACTCATTAAGTTCGTTAGATTCTACGGAAGCCAAAATTTCACGTGCTTTAAGGTAAAGCGGCTGATCAAACGTTACGAAGCATCTTTTTTGGTTGTACTTCAGTTTGTTTATCAGCTGCAGCTTTTGATAAAACTGTGAAAATGGTGTTGTAATCGCTTGGAGGATTATTAAACAAAAGGAAGTGGAATAATTTTCGAGGTCTGATAATTACTATTTTTATAAAGTTTTTCCATAAAGCTGTTCCCATCCCAGCGAATTAGCGTTTGAAAATTTTGAATATTGCCATATAAAATCTGCCATTAGAAGATATCAAAACAATTTTCTTCATTATCACCGAAACATCTTCAATGATGATGCTCTTCAAAACCTGTAGAATACTGCTTTTCAAAAATTTTCAATTTAAATGAAGCTATGGCTACCTATCTCCACTGAAGTTGGAATTTTATTTAACCTAGGGATTTCTTGTTTTGTAATTACGCCAGACGCTGGAGTTGCAATCGCAATGCCACCCATGGCATGAAATGTATTTTTTCCGTCTATAGTACATGTATTGTGATCGGCGTTATCAAACACATATTGAATATGAGTACCTTCGGAGCAAGTATTATTGTCAGGATTTTTAGTTATTGATGCTTCAAACAGTAAAGTTTCTTCATACGATGAACACAATCCAGATAAGCTAATGAATCTATTGTAATCTCTAGAGCCATGCTTTTTATGTAACATTGCCGATAATCCTAATAAAATAGGAGATAAAAATGATCGTGGTCTTGCTGGATGTAATCAAGCAATGTGCCATCGTTTCTACTCTTTTATTCCACTTTTTAGCACTTTGTGGGCTTTCATGTTTGTGTTTTTTTTATAACGATATTTAAAAAATTCGAGCAAAAGTGGCAGGAACATCTTCGCATTTTGTTTCTTCTTCTGCATTTAGTAATTTATAATTTGTTTTATCATAAACTTCGGATCTGATATCTTCTAAAATTATATTAGCAGCCATTTTAACAATTCTTTTTTTTTCATATTCTACGTCATCTGATTGTGATTCGTACCATAATCTACTCCATTTTTTCCCTGCTTTCTTTTTAAATGTAATGATTGTATCTCCTTTCATTGAAGTTAAACACAAGATCATTATCAAAACTATCACTCAATTTTTTTTTTTAAATGTATTTAATGTCGGGACATCGCCATCAAAATCTTCTTTAATTTCGTTAAGGGAAAATTGGCACTCGGATGAATTTTTTTTTTAAGTAATACACGCAATAACTTATGAAACCTTTAGAATCTACACTCGATGTATGTTACAAGATGTTGAGCTTGTCCCATCATAAAAAGATGACATGCACCTATTATGATAATAAGCTTGAACTTCATCTGATTCTTTGAGAAAAATTCAGTCTAACTAACAGACTTTTATTAAATGATTCTGAAACATCTCTTTCCTTTAAAGTTGATAAAAGTTTTTCTTTAGTCTCAACCTTCTGCATGCCGCGAAATGCTCTATTTTGGTTACAAGGTTCTTCACAAAAAAACACAATGACGCTCAAAATCAAAAATCACGTGCTTCTTTCATAATCTTCTTCCCAATAGATTTTTTCCTTGTTTGTTCTTTGGAAGCTGTAGCAATTGATCGAGGTCTATTGTATAACCGATGCGACAACCATCATGAATGTGTGCTTTCAAGTCATTTTCTTAAATGTTTTGTACCGCTGATCATTCCTTTGTTTACTTGACAAAATAAGAGTATCTATCCCTCGATTTTTTATTTTCACCAAATCTCCATCGCGGCTTTTACAAATGATACAAGAAGGTAACTTTTCCATCATTTAACATGAATCTGTAAAATGCAGAAAGCACGATAAAAATTAGTATAGGTACTGAATAAACGTAAAAATTACTAGATAAATAGCATGCGTAAAATTGTATGTACAGAGACAAAGTTTTATGATCTGTATTATTTTTTTAATAATTTTTTATTGAATAATTTGTATAAAATTTTGTTTTGCAAAATTTTAAAGTTTTACTTACGATTTGTATTTTATATGGATATAAATCTTGTAAATTGCTAATCACGAGGCTTATTTAACAACACTACCCCCAATATAAGTTGACAGGACAATAAAATAACTGCTTGTTTATTGCTCGAAACAAACTGAGGAAAATTATATCTGGTATCCACGTGTATTAATAACCTACAAATATAAAACACACTGGCTACATCATCCAGTATAAATTTGCTATGTACAAAATAAATGAGTCTGAGGATAATTAATGTTTCAAATATTTCATTCATATGCACATACATTTTTTTTTTATTTATGATATATTAGTTAAAAAAAATATAAATTTAACTTACGTTTTGTTCTTTAAATTAACAAAAAATTCTGTAAGACACTAATCACAAGGCTTGTTTAACAACAATACTCCAATATAAACTTGACTGACGGCAAAGCAGCTGATTATTGAATGCTTAGAAACATACTGAGACCTTTATAATAGAAGAATAGGATTGACCCCGTCCTTTTGCTTCAACGACACTATTATATACCTGTACTATATATACCTGTAATCCAACTTTTACATTCAACAATGTTTCTAAACTTTTCAAAATATTATAAAAGTCTTCAACATTAAAAAAAAATTATAATTTAAATAAATAATAACAGTTTTTTTCCACGTAAATAATATAATGTATAACGAAAAATGTCAATATTTTGTTTATTTTCAATTTTTCTGCAGTTTTTTTCAATTAAACTACATATTTTTTATTTAATTTCTTTAAAAATAGAGAAAAAAACGAAAAAGATGAGCCCGTCAGAGAACCTTTTTTGATAAAAAAAAATGTTTCAAAATGGTGATTGAAAATTATCAAAATATTTTTTTTAAAGTGAAATTTTATCATAACGGCTGAATATTTCTTAATGAAAAAAAATACAGTATTTTTGGAATAAGACAAAGTATAATTTGCTCAAACTTTCAGCTCAATCGAACCATTTTTTGTAAAAGAAAAAAATTAAAAACCAAAAAAACTGTTTTTTTGGATTTTCTTTGGAAAATTGTTGAGGTTAGGGCAAAAATGATTATTACATAAGTTGTAGATTTTTTTATTTCCAACAACTTTTTAATTTGACTTTTTTCAATAGGATGCATTGTTTAGTCACAAATTGCAAAAAAAACCATTTTCACCCTTAAAAACCACCCCTCCTATACCCCCTAATGGACGATTTTGGTTCGGAATGGTTTTTTTTATTTATTTATGATGTATTTGACTAAATTGTGCCATTAGTTTGCTGTAAGAAAACATTTATTTATTTGACCATTTTTAACTGCTATTTCTCCTGGACTACTAGTGTGTTGAGTCCAGTTATTTGTCTAAGGAAAATTAGTTTTTGATTCAATATCCTTACTGAGTTGTCTTACTAGTTATCTAATATAGATGAAAATGTTATTTCAATGTTAGTACTGAAAAACTCCTATAACACTAATATTTATTTTAAATTGTGGTAGATGTGTGTTGTGTATATTATCTAGAAATTCAGAAACACGTTATCATTACATTTGTTAATATAAATACGAGGTATAACTAACAAGGTAATAGTGTACCAATAACGTATATAACGTGGTAATAAACATAAAGCTTTCCTTTTTTAAGCACAATTAAGACCAAAGTATCTAAATTTAAATTTAACTTACGTCGTTATTACAGTGACTAACATCTTTTGAGCATAAAGGCTTACCAAAAGTTTTATGAATATCCATACATAAAATTATCCAAACCAAAATATCCATACATAAAATTAAATAAAAATTATAATTTAAAATAATAAAACAACTTTTATATAAAAAATTATTTATTCGACTGTATTTTAGTTTATGACACATTTGTTATTAGACCTCATTGATGAAATAGTTATTAGTGTCTTTAAACTGAAAACGTGCACACATTGCATTTATGCTAATATCTTAAATTATTTGTACATTTTTGTGTAAGCTAGTCTGGATAGTTTCAAACCAAACTAGAGTCAACATTAGCAGTTCACCTTCTTAAAAGTGCAGTGCCTGAAATCTGACGTTTTCACAGACCTTACTCTGGAATCTTGGGTCAGGTTCGACTGAAGTGATCTAAAGAGAGAAGTTCAAAATGAACGAAAAGCGTACCATTTCACATTCAGAGACACATATACTAAAATTTTCTGTGTATTGTATGTAAAGGGGTATTCTTAATTTCTCATTAGTAGCTCAAGTGAGTGCACTGCAATGTTTTAGACACGATCTGAAAGCACGGTGGAGCAACCTAATTTTATAAGACACATTATTGCGAAAAGCTTACTACGCTTATTAGATTATGATCAGAAAGAAAACTCCTAACGACAAATTGGTAATATAACACGGTAATTATTAATATAACGCTTATTAGATTATGATCAGAAAGAAAACTCCTAACGACAAATCGGTAATATAACACGGTAATTATTAATATAACGCTTATTAGATTATGATCAGAAAGAAAACTCCTAACGACAAATTGGTAATATAACACGGTAATTATTAATATAACGCTTATTAGATTATGATCAGAAAGAAAACTCCTAACGACAAATCGGTAATATAACACGGTAATTATTAATATAACGCTTATTAGATTATGATCAGAAAGAAAACTCCTAACGATAAATCGGTAATATATATACAACCGCATGTGTAACTGACTGACTGACTCACTCACTCACGTATACTAATTCTAACCTACTTCCAGATGAGTTAGAGACTTGAAATTTGGTACACAGATAGCTTTCCACGTGTAACCACCAGGAAAATCCCGAAAAGTGAGAATTTTTCATTTTCAACCCCTCAAAAAAATTCCCAAAAAATCGCGCATTCTTCACCCCTGCAGGCATTTTTTGTAAGCCCGATAGCGGGCGAACCGTTGGAGCTAGCTCGGATCTGACGGAAAATTCATGGTCAGGAATGAAGTGAACTACAAAAAAGGTCTAATGACTTTTTGCTCTATCTTCCATGGTTAAGCGACAAAACGCTCGAACATTTGAAATTCCAGAGATTTTTTCGATAAAAATAATGTTTCAAGCCCGATAGCGGCCGAACCGTTGGTCGTAGCTCAAATCTGATTGACCCATCAAATTAGCAAATTGCGCGATCTACAGAAAAGGTCCAGTAATCTTTTGCCCTATCTCGATTGGTTTGGCCGAAAAAAACGTGATTATGTACAATTTTGTTGTAACTTTTACGCGAAACTTTTGTTTTTTGGGGTCGATAGCGGCGAAACCATTGGTCGGAGGTCAAAATAAGACTAACGTTTTATTTAGGAAATTAGATGACCTACAAAAAAGGTCCAGTGACTTTTTACTATATTTCCCTTAGTTTGACCGCAAAACGCGATTAAGTGAAAATATTGGACATTTTCGCCTACAAATTTACATTCCGGGCTTGATAGCGGCTAAACGGTTGGTCGTAACTCAAAACAAATTTTAAACGGGATTTAGGAAATCACGTGATCTACAGAAAAGGTTCAGTGACTTCGGGAGTTGGCTGAGCGTTAGCTAAGCGTCAATAGTAGATAGGGACAGAGGAATATTTATTATGTTCACAGACACAATACCCTCTAAAAAAGGCCCAAGTGTGTCATTAACCCCCGGTAATATTAACCCCCCCCCGGGGATTTCCTGGTATGACCTGATAACCTCCTGTACATTCAACCCCCTGATGTGTTAACCCCCCTGGTAACATTAAACCCCCCCAGGGAATTTCCTGCCATGACCTCATGTCCGAATTTTACCAGTCACCAAATCTCTTAACCCCCCCCCTGGGAAGATCCTGGTATGACCAGATAACCCCCTGGAGACTTATTCCCCGGTAACGTTAACCCCCCCTGGGAATTTGTTCATATGACCAGACAATATCCTGACGAAATTAAACCCCCTCTTGTCTTAACCTCCTTAACATTAATCAACCACCCAGGGAATTTCTCGCCTTGACTAGATAATCTCCTGGTGATATTAAACCCCCTGTTCGACTTAAAATACTGCCTTGAGGTCGGTTTTTATTATGTTTAAACTAAACAATTCAAGATAGCTGACCCGTGCAGACTTTTCTCCCGAGCTCATTTCTGGCTAAACCATAGGTCGTAGATCAGATCTGAGGGCACAATCGACAGACAAAATTAAATTTCCAACAAGAAAGGTCCAGTCACTTTTTGTCGTATCTCTAACGGTTTAACCGCAAAATGCCCTCAAAATCAAAAGTTTTTACGAATCCGGAAAAAAAATCTATGAAAAAGGTCAATTTTTAAATCCCTTGTCATTTACTTAATGTCCGGACTTAACCAGTCACCGAATTCCGCTTATCCCCGAATTTGCAAGCGTTTACTTTGGGGGCCTGGGGGCGTAGCCCCCAGCGAGCCGAAGGCGAGTCGGTAATATAACACGGTAATTATTAATATAACGCTTATTAGATTATGATCAGAAAGAAAACTCCTAACGACAAATTGGTAATATAACATGGTAATTAATGCAAACTCATTGTCACTTGTTACTATTTTATTTAAAATAGATTAGATATATTAATAATTCGTTCATGTTTTGGCATCCAAGTGTTATGTATAACATACCTAGCATTATTGATATAGGTAATCATACAAAAACACGCCTCGTTAATATAAAATGCGCAAAGTATTATTGTAACGGTTACAATAGTAATACAATTTCCATAGATATTATTAATATTTATAGTAATTAACCATTTATAAAATTAAATAATTTTTTTGTAAATGTATTTCATACTTGACACTTTAGGCGACGTTTTAATAAGAAATGAGGATTCATAAAAATGTTTGTTAAACATATGCATTTATTGTACTATCACTAGTATAAACAAATTCAACATTTTCCAATATATAATTTTTATTGGAATAATATATATAATATTATTCCAATTATAATATATTGGAAAATGTTGAATTTGTTTATACTAGTGATAGTACAATAAACCCTTTTTTCCAATGCTCCAAGATTCTACAAACATATGCATGTATAAACTTCTCTACGTATAACGCAATGTTATAACGCTCGTCAAGTTCTCGCGGCTGGCGGGCGACTGATACTCAGGTGGATTTTCTCCATCCACCTTGTGCACAACTCCACCGGACTCCCGCCACGTCACTCCTTGATTTTCTCTCGTAATTCCCACAGCGCCAGGGGGAAATTCCACGCGCTGGCTTAAAGTGCATTCTGCTCCCCTGTTAACTGTTTAGAATTCATGCTTTCATACGATGTATTTCTTAAACGTTTAAGTAAAGATACAGAACTATTACAGCATTTTTTGTAACTAATACCGTCAGAGGGTACCGAAATTAACTAGAATATGTGAGCCTTTTACGCGCAATTTTTAGTAAATCATTTCTTTACAGAATTTAAAAAGATATTTTGAGCTAACACTGTTTTCAATAAACTAGGTAGGGTCAACATTTGTTTCTGATTTTGGAATTACGCCTCAGGCAGAGGTTATTATGTAATCTAAAATTAGGTCAAAAAAGTGATAAAGAGACTGAATATCGTCATTTAAAGGAAAATAAAATTTATTTATCGTATTGTATGAAATTAGAAGTGCAGCTGAACCATAAAAATAATTGTCGATACATTTGAAAGGCATATTAACTACATGTATTAAGAATTATTAACAACCGTCAAACATTGTATGTATTAAATATTTACGTCAGCCAAAGATCCAGGGATTGGATTTTTTTGTGTAGGCTGAAATTGAGAAAGCTTTAATTTATTTGGTTTCAAAATGTGAATCTGTAACAAATATACATCTGAATACATTTATTACAACATTTGATCCCTTCTGTATCCTTCTATGATGTCCAAATAATGATAGCAGACGTTGTTTGTCTGAAAAGAAATTCTGCACTGATTTAACAAAAATATAGGATGAATGTTGTTACAGTTCAGTTTGTTTATCAGTTATAAAACTGTGTAATATTGTATTGTAAAATAAAAACTAATTTTTCTAATGCTCATATCGAGTCACCAGATCCTATTATGGGAAGAATAATAATAGTATAAAACCTCTCACTCTACATATTTGAATGTGTTATTTTTTGTTAATGAGACGTTAAATTTAGAAGTTACCATTGGTTTCTCATTTTTTAGTGTACAGTTTGTCTGTATATAGGAGTTTTTTCATATATCAATCAACCAATATTATCAATTGATCATACTTTAACCACGACTTGGGAAGATTTTATGTTGACAGAATCTATCACTAACAATAATATTTAAAAAAATAACAAATTTAAGTATAATGTGGATCCTGTAATATATACGACGTGTTTATATAATTGAAATTACCTACAAATTATAAGTAAAAATATCTTACAACATTTTAAAAAAATAGTGGTTATATTGTATTGCACGCAAAATAGCTTGAAAAGAGATTTCGGTGATTAGAGAGTAAATTTTAACGACCAAGAATCAGGAAAGTGACACTGTAAGGGTAAGTTAGCAACATTGTCAGCACCTGGGAGTGTGTAGAGTGGAGGTCATCTATTATCAGATTTGTATCAGCCATCAGCAGCAGGTGTCAGAATATTGAATAGCTCGCACAGTACGAGTAACATATACAAATCTACACTCACACATTTATATTGGTTTATACTTTCCTGTTGAAACTTTACTAAGTAAAGTAAATATCGATGTGTTACTTAGATTGGGTTACTACATGGATGTCCCCATGTTTCATCACAAACCGCTGATGACTAGATACTAGGGTAAATGTTTGTATTTGGTAAGTCTAACTTACTGCGGTGGTTGAATTGTGTAAACTTCTTTTAGTTCTAGGATGTTGGTAGTGTAAACATGACGGTCTAGTGACCGCTAACCGCATTTCAATAAAAGAGGCTGACACAGAGCTAGCCTCCCTCCTTCAAAGGTGACATGGAAGTGATATTGTGCCCGCGATCTCTTCTCATATAATCTTGACAAATGTTAGTTTCGATTTCCAACCTATCCATTTGGAAACAAACGAAAAGTTTGCTTTATAAGACTAAGGGCAATGGGGGATATCCTCAACCTGCTGCCCTCAGTGAACATGACCACATAACTGTATATATTTCTTGAAACTGAGTATCAAATCTACGCAAGGCACATATATGCAATATTCTATACCGTGCACGAAATTATATACCGCACATGCAGGTAAAATTGCAAAATAGTCGTAGATTTAGTCTCCGATAGATCGAACTTTCATGAATGAAACACCTCATACCGTTAAAATAAAATCAATTAATGCGCAATTATCTTTTTTTACCACAATATACATAATAATGCAGGATTATAATAGGATTATTTATTTTTAAAACAAAAAATTCAGCAATGAACTAAAATAACATTTTTCTGTTTCTATAAATCTCTTTTTAATTTGATAATAAACTGAAAAACTTGATTTGTAAGCCTATTTTTAAATGTTTACAGTTAAATAGATCAAAAACAATAATGTTTTGTTTAGTATAAACGCATTCTAACCACATCGAAATCTCATTGATTATTAACACCTTATTGTATGTAAATATATCTTATCTGTTAAATTGCCTATATGTGCTTCTTTCCCAAATATCTTGAGAATAAAATGAAACTTTGCACTCAGATTTAGCCTAACCTACAGTAAAAACGAAGTTAGAATGGCAAAAACAAATAGCATAAAAAACAAGCAATGCAGTCGGATATCAATATGAAAATATGAATTCGTTATAAGCTCTTGTACTTTATATGGGTTTACATTTTTTTTTAACTTTCAGATTGAATCCATTAATAAATGGATTTCGAGTAAGTGGTTTATATTACACATACATCGTTAGTAGATTTTAGCAAAAATAAAACTTAATAAAGTAATAAATAGAAAGGCTATCGATAGAGGAACAAACTAAAAGTAATTCTATAGCATTTTACGGATTTAACCATTGATGTAATATTTAATCCGATTGTATTTATCTAAGTATAATCATTACGTAAGCTAACAAGGTGTGAAATCTTATAGGCTCCTGCTTATAAAAGCATTACACAATTCCTATCAGTTTTCCTGTTACACAACTACGTATTTGCGTAGCTTTATCTATATAAAGTATTAATATTTTCCTGGATAAATGTTTCAAGTCGTAATCATTTTTGTTATTAGATCGAATAAATACAGTATTAATATGACAGTATTTTTTGTTTTTCTCCCTTTTAAGTAAGCTAATTAATGATGAACTCAAGATTTTTCAACAGTAAAAAATTGTACAACTAATAATTGACCAATACATAATATGGTAAATATTTAATACCCTGTAATTATAAAATGAGCAATTAACTTCGTACTAGATTAAATTTATATAAAGTTTTCCACTCTAAGATTGTAAATAATGTTTCTTTAATATTCTTAATAATTTGTGGCATCTAAATTCATTTCCATATTATGAAAACTGTACAGTTATGACATTATTGTGTACTCAGTTATGCAAAATAAATAAATTTGTATTTTCCAATGGAAATAAAACTAACGTGTACTATGAAATATATTTAAGACTAGATCTAAAGATAATATCAGGAACCGCCCTACGAATCAATTCAGATTTCTTGTATAATAAATAATTTAAATATACAATAATATAGTTTGAAATATTGGTATGCGTAAACAGTTACGAAGTAGTAAATAAAACTACCTCCTTTAGTATCATATTTTAACATTCTTAATATTTCCTACGAAGTTTGAGTTAATACTAAAAAAGCATTAAATATCAAAATATAAATTCCTTTGAAATAAAATAAGTTGAATTGAACAACAATTTAGCCGTCAGAATAATACATTTTGTTTCTAGATAAGACGAAAAACTTAATAACTATGTATATTTTCATAAGCATCTCTACTTATTTTCTTTTTCTTTTTATATTTGTTATAGACGACATTTGCCATCGTTATATGTTACAAAAATGTAGCAATGCGAACTGAAATTTACCGTTTTCCTCACGTGTCAAAACAACATAATACTCACACACATACACACACAATACATATTTTCAAAGATGGAAAAAATACTTTAAAATATCAAGTACTGTAATGAGTTCGTCACAAAGAATTGAATTGTAACATTATAACGTGTTTTATATCAAGAACTGAAGCAACACCTCAGTGATACACCACTAGCATGAAATCCAGACTGGAGTATTAACTTAAGGGAAGTCACTGCAAAGGGCAACAACAATAAATACCATATGACAGGCGCATCTGTGAAAGGGGAAAGATTGCGCATCAGTACATAACTGTATTAAAAATTATGTACTGATGTAGTTCACACTTAAGGTAAATTATGTATATCAATTCTCTAAACGTAGTGCTCTATTTTCATAACATATAAAAATTGAAACTGTAAGAATTCCTTCCTTTCGAATTTTTTCAGTATTTAAATAAAATAACGCTACTAGATAGATTAGAGGGATATGTTCTGTCTATTTTAAGATTTAAAATAAACTAAAATCCTGAACACATAGTAAATATTTATCAGCTTTTTACAAAGCGAAACAGTCTAACTTTCGATATTGCGTACTTCAAATTGAAATCGAAATATGAAAATCCCGGTGTTGAACATAAGCAGCAAGTTAACTTAACAAAAAGATTTTAATTTGTCGAGCAATTCACTTCCTGCAAATGTTAGAGATGAAAACGCAGACATTACGGTATATTAAAGTAAGCGCCCAGCAATGGATATATAAAATACTGCGTTAGCCTAGTTCCAAGCAGTGTAGTGACAGCTTGCCTTGGGAAACACATATGACCATGTGTGATTTATCGAGATCTACAAAAAAGAGATCCTGGCAGAGACTTTTGTGGTTAAAATGACAGTATTAAACGATATTGGAATAAAGTATAAAACTAATTATATTTAAAACTGATTACGTTCATATTTTTTTAGATAATATTGTTAATGGTTTATTAAAAACATTTAATAATAAAACTAATGCAAGTTCTAATATTTTAAGTAAATTTAATTTCATGGTGTTTAAAAATTGACATGTATTATTATAACTAATGTTTTACAAGAACAGAACGTGTATTGCACCTCATTTGTATAATTGTAAATGCGGAGTTCCTTGGCGAAACCGTTCACTAGACTCTTACATGAATGGTATTGTCACGTTCAAATATTGGCAATGTCAATTATGTTTGTCGTTATAAATTATAGCTATTTTACAATATTAGTAGACTACCTACAGCTATATATTTACTAACACGTGCCTTCTACCTAACCTAAAAAGCGACGCTGAGCAGACTGTACATAATATTGATATTAGTCATCTAGCACAATAAATAAGTTTTTTAGAGCGTGTTATTGGTCCAAAATGTTATCCATAATACAAATTTTATATATATGTGATGTATATCGCGAATTTTTGAAAACATATAGTTTCCAACATTATACCTTGTTTATATGGTCCAAGTTATGTGGTAGTGAAACATATCAAATAAATCTTGTACTGCTCGTGAAATATTTTTTTTATTTGCGTAGAATATTTTCGCCAATCCCACACCATTCTATTTAAATAATAGAATAAATATTAATTTTAATTTTGAGTTTATAAATAAAACATAATGTAACGGTACTTTTATATGCGAATAAAATATCTTACGACAATGTTGTTTTTAACACGCTTTTATAAGCTTGGGTTGTATCTATGTAACGGAATCTTTTAGCATAATTTTCACCAATTTCCAGAAGTGTGATTAATTTGAAACTTTGCATACGTATCAAGGACCGATGACAATGCAATAATTTTATCATAGTTTTCCATTATCCTTATAAGGACCACCAGGGTTAATAAACTCTTTTATAGATCCTCTGTAGTGGAGTAAAAAAGAGCTAGCGCGCGATCTGAGCTAACCCAGCGTTCCAGTCTCCATTCAATCTGCGCTAACCCAGCGTTCAAGTCTCCATTCGTCTCGGTATTCTCGGATGTGCTTGACTCTCTTAATATAGTAATATTATAGTAGTCATCCAGTCTCTGCAATTTCCAGTGGTTTCCTTGACAGCCAGATCTCTAAGTACACGATCCAGGCATGTTCTTTGTTTAGTATACATTACATAATACTAATTTGAGTTGTTGCTTTACAGAAACATACATAGTATTTTTATCAGGCAAAGCCTTTAGTGTTATTTAACTAATTCCATTTCAACAGAATTCCAAATTTTTCTTGCATTTTCAATTTTATTGACTATAAAATAAAGTTGAACAAATACAGTTTATTCATTTTACACATTAGGTACCGAAGATGTATACAGTAGCTAATAAATTAAATAATAGATGTACCAAAATATGGGTATATTCAAGTCTGAACTACAATAACCATTAGTTTTATTATGTATGTGTATGTTTGATATATATATATATATATCAAACATATACATACATAATAATATATATCAGAATGTAGCAATTATATGATAAAAAGATTTACGATACGAAAAATTCAACTTAGTTAATGGTGTAACATTTTATAATAGTATATCTCAAATAAGTAATAGCTTTAATACAGCTCAGTAAGAATGATAAAGGATATGTACTAGCCAACATTACGTTTTTTAAATACTTCACATAACTAAACCTCAAGTCCGGCAAAGGTGTTTCAAAGAGCCACAGTTCCTTGGTAGCTTAGATGCCAGCCTTCAAATTATACAACAATAATTAATTTGAAAGAGAACTGCGAAGCTCTGAGTCTCCAGGGATCAGAGCCGACGTCTTAAGTGCAAGCTCGAGCAGTCATATTGAGGCGATGCAGGTTGCTATTTCCCCGTTGGTAGCTATTAATAGGACAGAACCTTTAATTGGGGCACCGATGACAGAAACGCACCAAGCGGGCAAAAACCTGTGCGTCCCGACATCCTTCATCTAGGCTCGCTATTGTTTGCTGCTGTACAAGCCTATGTAGTACTTAGTCGTGTAAGACCTTTACACGGTATTCGAATTGAAGAACTTGATTGCTCTAAGTTAACAGGAAATACCCCATGCAATAGTGAAGCTTTAAATGAAATGATGAGATTGCAGAATGATTCGTAACAAATACCACATTTCCACAAGAAACTAATTGATACATCGAACTAAAAAATTAAAAATAAATAATAGTTTAAAAACTAAAAAAAACAGCTTTTATAGCTAATCAAAATAAAAAATAGAAAATAATTTTTAATTACAAAGAGTTTAAATTACAGTAGTAGAAGGCCATACAATCATTCATAGTCAATCACCTCAAAATAAAATTATAATATAATTTAAGTTATTAACAGAATAAATTAATTCAGATTAAAAAGCGTGGGGTGCATTTTACTACATTTCATAAGCCTCCTCTCAAAGATAATTACCGATAAAATTATTGCAATATTTAATATATCAAGCACCCCAAGCTTTTTAATCTGAATTAATTTATTCTGTTATTAACTTAAATTTTATTATAATTTTATTTTGAGGTGATTGACTATGAATTTTGCTTTCTACTACCATGATATAAACTCTTTGTAATTAAAGAGTAAATTTTTATTTTGGTTAGCTTTAAAGTTTTTTTTTAGTTTTTTAAACTATTATCTATTATTATTGAAAATAATGTTACTACACTATTAAAAATAATAAAAAGCAATATATTTTAGAATCGACAGTTAATGCTGGTGTTAGATAAGACATTACTACTTTTAAAATCATCAATATAATCGGTTTTATATCAAGTGATATGCTATGAAATTGCACACACTATTGTACTTCATTGAAAAAAACGAATAAAAACAAACGAAAACGATAAGCAATTAATTACAAGAAACACTAGTACAGAGTATAATCACGAGTCTTGGTTAATCTTGTTCCAAGGGTTGCAAAGCGCTCTTGTAAATATGAATGTTGTTAGAGCAGCGTGGATTAAATCCATTAGGATGGTTATAATTGGTAGAAGTTGGGCAAACTACAAACTGTACAAGTATTAAGGAGTAACTGGGATTCCTACAGTATTATGTTCAAGATAACACATATTTTTGTAGAATAATTTGTATTTGTAGTAACTGTATTAGTAGAAGAACAAAAAAAGGTAAATGTACTTTGAAAATCTTTCATGAGATCATTTCTATAGAAATTGGAGTATAAATTGTTAAATTTATAATTAATTCTTGTATGAAATAAATTGTATGTATTTGCATTTGTAGCATTCAACCACAGATTATAAACAATTATACAAACTGTAATTAAATGTATCAGTCATAAAATAACATAAAACTTATACTAATATACGTAAAAATATTAATATTTTTTTAGCATGTAGCGAGTTACAATATCAAATTTATCATAAATGTTATTAACATGTCAATATGGTAATATCAAATAATTCACCATAGCGTATGTGTTTTATTTATTTGTCTTATGAAATACAAAAACTATATTTTACGAAAGAAAACAAACAAATGTTACAATCTAAAAAACGTACTCAGTTGCTTAAATATTATAGTCTCTGTATATTTGGAAAATGAAATCTATCCATACAACTTTTGCTGTTTCAATTACGTTGTAGTAATTTTTTAGCTTACAGAAAACATTAGGAAGTTATGGGGGTTGTGTTAATTTGGTTAAATATCTTTCTTTAATGTCTATAAATTTCATTTTAAATTTATTTATTAATCTAGATTTTTACTTACAAATAGAAAGAGTCTTAATCTCTAAACCAAAGTAAAATATAAGGAAAACAAGTCAGTCTTCATTTAGTATGATTTATTAGGTGAAAGCTCCTTTGACTTCGAACATAAAATGTTAACTTAAACAATATGTAAATGTTAACCTGTTGTAGGGGTGTTCACTTTTGACCCTATAATTCTATATTTTTCCGCCGTCTATAGATAAAATCGTTACAAAGTTCTTTTACAAATGGAACAAGTGTTCAACTACTGTCCAGTTTTCAAATATTTGATGAACTAATCTGGCAATAGGACAGCACTGCTGAACCTTCTTTATTCCTATTCAAGCAAAACCATACTTAGTGAGCAAAACATGAACGAATCGATTTAAAAATTTTTAAAAATTGGTCACGTGAGGTTTTATTTATGTATATATTTCTCAATTCAAGAATAAAAAGAACTTAGCGAGAACAATTATTTCAATATTTTTCTTTCTAATACAAATTGTATTTCCTTTTACTTTATTATCTCATAAAATGGTATATTCAGAACTGCAGCAGTTATAAGAATCGAGTTTAAAAATATACTACTGTTTATACGTACATTTACATATATTGTAGGGTTGTTTACGTTCTTCATCTAATGTTACTTTTGTTTACGTTTTGCATTAATCTAAGTATTTTATATTGATTTTATAAAAATACAAATTACCAGCATTAAAATTGTACATGAGCCGATATTTGTTTAGTTCAATACTTTTACAAACTGCATCTTTCATTAAATAAGATTTTATCTTTATGTATACATGTTCGCAAAAATTTTGTAAAACGCATAAAATGAGCGTTAAAATAATAGTGACACATACTAATAATTTAACTAAATATTAAGAGTATTAACATGCGAGAGGGCATTAACTTTCTGAAGCTTGTGTTTTGAAACCGTAATACGTGTAACCCATTACATATAGTTGAGAAATGTAAGGTAATGGTTATGCCTACTCATTCACAAATATGTGAACAAAAAA